>NC_092177.1:30463490-30465990 GCF_045791955.1 Oncorhynchus clarkii lewisi | reverse complement strand
TTCTTTGTGTGTACTCAAACAAGAAAGGAACACAAATGCAGAAATGCATGTTTTATAGTTCAACATGACTCGATACATGTCAAACAGCATACTGTAAGCACGCATGCAGTAAAAATGAAAACATACAGTAAATATATTTTGCATATGCAAAGAAAGGAAATAGGCCTATTTGTACTACAGTACTGTATCTTAGATCAATTGTATGGATAAAGAAACTTTCTAAATACAGTCAAATCAAAATCATAAGTCAAGAAACAAATACTCCATTGCGAGAACAAAATCAGTCATGTCTTGTGTTTTGGTCGGGCTACAGATTTTCATCAACATTACAGGCGGTATTGTCCTTGGCCAGACAGCGGGGGAAATATCTTCTGGCAGGACGCATTCAACCCTGACAGGACTCTGCTGGGATGTCACCACAGGCCTCCTCCATTGCCTGGAGAAGGGCCATACCTTCATGGGGTATGTGATCATACACCTTCCAGCGCCATCCTGAAAACAACTCCCAATGGGTTTTGAGAAGTGGGGAATATGGTGAGAGATAGAGAATTGCAAACCTGGGATGGTTGGGTTCCCGACTTTTAGCATCTCAGTGCTAAAAGTGTCACTACAGACATCCTGGTTCAAATCCAGGCTGTATCACAACCGGCCGTGATTGGGAGTCCCATAGGGCGGCGCACAGTGTCGTCCGGGTTTTGCCGGTGTAGGCCGTCATTGTAAATAAGAATTTGTTCTTAACTGACTTGCCTAGTTAAATAACAAAAATAAAAAATCATGATGGAACCAGTTGCAGACCTGAGCAGCCTGATGAAAAGTCACGTTTCCTAAATTAGAACCTACATTTGCTGCTCAGGATCACCTGGCCCTCTCTCCTCTGGCTGAAAAAGATTGTAATGTAAGGTGTTCAGGAAATGAAAGAGATGGTCAGTGTTGCATGGCCTAAGGGTGGCATGGCAGCAGGACCCCATTGTGGCTCATAGCTGCACATATGGTGACATTTCCCCAAATATGGCCAGGTACCTCAATGATGGTATGATGTTCCTTCCTCTCCTCCTTGTCTTCGCTAAATTGAATCCAGCCTTGTCTATGAATTTGAGTTTCTGGGGGATGAAACTTGCATCCAACCCCATGAGTCTCTGAAATGACAATAAACACTGTAATTGCGGAATAGTAAAGTTCACTGGCAACATCAGTGAGTCTCTAACGTTTCACAGTGTTTCCCAATTGTTTACACACTAAAATTGTCCCATGAGTCACAATGACTCAAACCCGTAACTCACACAACACACACAAAACACACAACACACACACATAACACACACCAGCCTTGGTCAGAAAATAGTTGTATTTTATTGTTAATTTGTTTAATTTATTTTTCAAATATTCAAAGTAGTAGAATATAGTTTTTATAGAATTTCAACTAAAAGGTAACTATTTTATTGGACATTCAAATACAGGTATCAGAAAAACAAGTAATAGTTGAAAGTATTTTGAATATTTCTCAGAAAACCAAATACTATTTATTTGATGGCTGACAAATATTTGATGAAGAACCAAAAACTATAACAGTTAGTTGATGATCTAAATATATGATCATAAGCACTTTTGGAGAGCTCTTAGATATGAACCTCACAGTTTTTCCAGTTGTAACTCATAACTCATTCAGCAGAACTATAACACTGCAACACTGTTCAACAAGCTGAGCTCAATTACCAATTGATCACTTTCACTCTGTACATGTGCAAACACTAATTGCGTAAATGTTCACTTTGCAATCAGACCTTTGGTATGGATGAAAAAGGCTACATGTGAGCACTCCTGTGTTTGGAGAACAATGGAAGCAAACTTAGCAGAGATGGGTGGGGGGGGGGGGGGGGGGGGGTGGAGGTAGAGGTAGAGGTGAAGGTGGAGAAGGAGGAAGACTAAGAACAAGGAGAGTAATCTGACCATGTGGTCAACCATGGTTTGACCTTGAGAGAGGCTGAGCAGAGAGTGCTGCCCAATCTGAGCCGCTTCATCGTAGCATCCCTTATTCTTCTACCTCGAGTATTTGGAAAGTTGGTGTTTTCAAATTAATTTTAATTTTAAAATACAACTATTTTCTGCCCAGGGCTGGTGTGTGTGATGTGTGTGTTGTATGTCTGTTGTGTGTTTTGTGTGTTGTGTTGGGTTGTTTGTGTGTTCTGTGTGTGTGCATTCTTCTAGCTGAGCAGAGAGAGTGTGTATGTGCTGTGTTATGTTTGTTTGTGTTTATTAATATGTTTCTACCTCCTCTGAGTTATTATCCACTGAATATCATGCCTCCCCCTCCCCTCCCTTTCTCCCTCTCCCTCCTCCTCCCTCCCTCTCCCTCCTCCTTCCTCTCCCTCCTCCTCCCTCCCTCTTCCTCCCCCACCTCTCGCTCTCTCTCTCCCTACCTCCCTTCAATCCCTCCCTCTCTCCTAGACATATGTCTATGTACTGTATAGTGAGAGTGGCTGTATTTGGGCAGGTCTTAATC
>NC_092177.1:30353490-30458490 GCF_045791955.1 Oncorhynchus clarkii lewisi | reverse complement strand
AAAGGTAGAGATGAAGAGAGAGAAATGGAAAAAGGTAGAGATGGAGAGAGAGAGAAATGGAAAAAGGTAGAGATGGAGAGAGAGAGAAATGGAAAAAGGTAGAGATGAAGAGAGAGAAATGGAAAAAGGTAGAGATGGAGAGAGAGAAATGGAAAAATGTAGAGATGAAGAGAGAGAAATGGAAAAAGGTAGAGATGGAGAGAGAGAGAAATGGAAAAAGGTAGAGATGAAGAGAGAGAAATGGAAAAAGGTAGAGATGAAGAGAGAGAAATGGAAAAAGGTAGAGATGGAGAGAGAGAGAAATGGAAAAAGGTAGAGATGGAGAGAGAGAGAAATGGAAAAAGGAGAGATGAAGAGAGAGAAATGGAAAAATGTAGAGATGGAGAGAGGGAAATGGAAAAAGTTAGAGATGGAGAGAGAGAAATGGAAAAAGGTAGAGATAGAGAGAGAGAGAAATTGAAAAAGGTAGAGATGAAGAGAGAGAAATGGAAAAAGGTAGAGATGGAGAGAGAGAGAAATGGAAAAAGGTAGAGATGGAGAGAGAGAGAAATGGAGAGAGAGAAATGGAAAAAAAGTGGAGAGAGAGAGATGTAGAGAGAGAGAGAGAAATGGAAAAAGGTAGAGATGGAGAGAGGGAATTGGAAAAAGGTAGAGATGGAGAGAGGGCATTGGAAAAAGGTAGAGATGGAGAGAAAGAGAAATGGAAAAAGGTAGAGATGGAGAGAGAGACATGGAAAAAGGTAGAGAAGAGAGAGAGAGAAATGGAAAAAGGTAGAGATGGAGAGAATCATGAAGAGACAGAAGAAGTAGGAAGATGAAAGGATAAATAAGTAGTTGAATATCAGGGGTTGAGGGGAAAGAGAGATGGAGAGGAGAGATGGAGAGAGAAATGGAAAAATGTAGAGATGGAGAGAGAGAGAAATGGAAAAAGGTAGAGATGAAGAGAGAGAAATGGAAAAAGGTAGAGATGGAGAGGGAATTGGGAAAAGGTAGAGATGGAGAGAGAGAGAAATGGAAAAAGGTAGAGATGAAGAGAGAGAAATGGAAAAAGGTAGAGATGGAGAGAGAGAGAAATGGAAAAAGGTAGAGATGAAGAGAGAGAAATGGAAAAAGGTAGAGATGGAGAGAAAGAGAAATGGAAAAAGGTAGAGATGAAGAGAGAGAAATGGAAAAAGGTAGAGATGGAGAGGGAATTGGGAAAAGGTAGAGATGGAGAGAGAGAGAAATGGAAAAAGGTAGAGATGAGAGAGAGAGAAATGGAAAAAGGTAGAGATGGAGAGAGAGAGAAATGGAAAAAGGTAGAGATGAAGAGAGAGAAATGGAAAAAGGTAGAGATGGAGAGAAAGAGAAATGGAAAAAGGTAGAGATGGAGAGAGAGACATGGAAAAAGGTAGAGAAGAGAGAGAGAGAAATGGAAAAAGGTAGAGATGGAGAGAATCATGAAGAGACAGAAGAAGTAGGAAGATGAAAGGATAAATAAGTAGTTGAATATCAGGGGTTGAGGGGAAAGAGAGATGGGGTGAGGAGGACATAGCAGCGGAAAATGAAGAAAGGGGGGGAGAGAGGGAGAGAGAGAGGGAGAGAGAAAGGCGGGAAGAGACAGAAAAGGGGAAAGAATGATGGAGAGAGATGAGGATAGTAGAGGGAGGAGGGGGAAGGGAGGGAGAGATGGAAGAGAAGAAAGCCTTCAGCGTTGAGACCATTACAGGGGGATAATAAAGAGTTCCACTCTGTCACACGCGCCATTCCAGCAGCATCACACTGACCCCAAAGTGTCAACAAGCTAATAGACTGAGTATCAGCGCATTAAGACATGTCCCCAACGCATATATGCTGAACAAAAATGTAAACGCATCAATTTCAACAATTTTACTGAGTTACAGTTCACATAAGGAAATCAGTCGATTGAAATAAATTAATTAGGCCCTAATCTATGGATTTCACATTACAGGGCAGGAGTGCAGCCATTGGTGGGCCACTTGGGAGCCAGGCCCACCTACTGGGGAGCCAGGCCCAGCCAATCAGAATGAGTTGTTCACAGGAAAAGGGCTTTATTACAGACAGAAATACTCCTCAGTTTCATCAGCTGTCCAGGTGGTTGGTCTCAGACAATCCTGTAGGTGAAGAAGCCGAATGTGGTCTGCGGTTGTTACACGTGGTCTGCGGTTGTGAGGCTGGTTGAGCGTACTGCCAAATTCTCTAAAACGATGTTGGAGGTGGCTTATCATAGAGAAATTAACATTCAATTTTCTGACCCAGCTCTGGTGGACATTCCTGCAGTCAGCATGCCAGTTGCACGCTCCCTCAAAACTTGAGACATCTGTGGCATTGTGTTGTGTGACAACTCTGAGAGGACTTTCATTGTCCCCAGCACAAGGTGCAACTATGTAATGATCATGCTGTTTAATCAGCTTCTCGACATGGCACTCCTGTCAGGTGGATGGATTATCTTGGAGAAATGCTCACTAACAGGGATGTAAACAAAGTTGTGCTCAACATTTTAGAGAAATAAGCTTTTTGTGCACATATGGAACATTTCTGGGATCTTTTATTTCAGCTCATGAAACATGGGACCAACACTTTACATGTTGCGTTTATATTTTTGTTCCCTCAGTGAATAGAAACACACACACACTACACAACAACACATACACACACACAGACACACAGGATTCAGACAAAGCCTCTTTTGTAGACATAGGGATATCAGAAAGACCACAGATGTTGGTTATTCAAATGAATGTTTGCTCACGAAACACCACATTTTCTATTGATGTTCACTGCAAGATAGACTCCATAAATCCAATAGATAAAACTCAATGTTTTATGAGCCACAATGGGCCATCCTATACCCTTCTGAGAACTGAATCGTCTCCATAGACACGCTCTACAAAGTCATTCCAGCAGAACAATGATATTTATAATAACTCGACCTGGGACATCTTTTCTTTTCTGCACACTGACACACACTCTCTTTGATCTCATCCTCTCTCTCTATCCCTTCCTACAGCCCCGTTTATACCTGGTTCTAACATGCGATCTTGTCCAAATTCTGATTGTGCCCACATTTCCAGACGGGTGTAGTAGACAATCAAAAGACATGTTGTGGTCTGATTGGGATCAGATCACCATGCCCACCTCCGGTGGTAGTCAGACACACATTGTGTCTGGATATCTTACATGTGTAGACAGATCTTGACATCATTATTCCTCCCTCTAAAATCATTGACAAGTGGAACCATTGACTAGTCATGAATATGTGTCATACAATAAAGAAATACATATTATTTTGAAAGAATTGCTGTGAAATAATTTGCATAAAGGAAGGGACCAGGAAATCTGGTCACAGGGCAGACACAGTGGACAGATAACAGACACATTTTGGTACCATGTGTAGATACATTTCTGGAAATGTGGGCACATTCAGAATGTGGACAAGATCAGGAGAAAGGATCCATGTTAGCACCAGGTATAAATGGGACTTATCTGTCTGTCTACTTTGTTTGTTTCTTTCCTGAGCAGTATGAGCTCTCGCTCCCCCTCCCTCTCTTCTTCCCCTTCAGTCTCTCTACCCCACCCACACTCCATCCCCCCCTCCCCCTCCCTCTCTCCTTCCCCCCTTAGTCACTCCATCAATCCCACCCACCCGACCCCTCCCTCTCTCCTTCCCCCCTAAACCTCTCCCACCACCCTCCTTCCCTACCCCTCTCTCTCTCTCACCCTGTACTCTAGGGATTGTGGTTGTGAGCAGAAAGAGCAGACTGCAGGCCCAGTGTTTGTTAATCTGAGTGGAGCGGGAGAGAAGGACGGATGAAGAGGAAAGCCTGGGATTAACTGAGACACACACACACACACACATACCCACATGCACACACAGGCACACATTCACACTTATAGGACGCTCCACTGACTGAAGTTATAGTAAGTCAACCCTTTAGAGAACAAACGTGTGAAGATGATGTAAGTGTATGGAGAAATGTCCTTCACCTTACCCTCTTGTTCTATCTGACGTTGTTTATTGTAACTTTTCCAGGAATTGTAGACCCACTGGGCACAAACGTCAGTTCAACATCTAGTTTTGATTTACATTTGGTAAATCTAACGTGAATTCAACGTGAAATCAGCAAAACATTTCACCATGCCATTGGATTTAGGTTAAAAGTTGAGTAAAAAAAATTGAAATGCCCTTACGTTGATAACTTGTTGCAAAACAATACGTTTTCCACATGGATTCAATGTCATCACAATCATTTGGGGGGGTTAAATGACGTGTAAACAATGCTGTTTCAACCAGTTTTTATCCAGTGGGGACCTCCTTGGTGAGTCAACCAGTTTTCAGTCCCCTGCCTTAAATATTTACAGTGCCCAATCAGGGCTCTTAATTGAATCTGTGGGCCCTCCCTCCGGGGAGACAGGCTTCTATCAGAGCCAATTAGGAGCATACAAGGCTGACAGTAATGGGTGCTATCTGACTGCTGCTCAGGGAGGGGGGGGGGGGGGGGGGGGGGGGGGGGGGCGCGGCAGGTATGATACAGGCTGCAGTAGTGACGCACCTTCCCCTCCTCTCCTCATCTCCTCCTCCCAGTAAACTAATACATGGGACGGGATGACAGATACTGGAGGAAGAGGGGGTGAGGAGGATGGGGTGGAAGGTTTGGGGTATTCAGAACTCTAACCCAATCAGATAGTAGCTGGCTTCCCCCTTACTGTTTTATTACTGCTGTCTAAGCACAGAGAGAGAAGAGCAGGAGGGGAGAGGGTGGGAGAGAAGAGAGAGAGGGAGAGAAGAGCGAGGGCAGGAAGGGGAGAGAGATGGAGTGAAAGAGCGAGAGAGAGAGAAGAGAGAGAGGAAGAGAAAGGGAGAAGAAGAAAAACATGGTTAGTGGGGGTGAAATACAGAAAAAGAAAGGGAAAGGGGGATACCAAGTCAGCTGAATGCATTCAAACGAAATGTGTCTTCTGCATTTAACCCAACCCCTCTGAATCAAAGAGGTGACGGGCTGAGGGATTTAGAGAGATACTTTTGAAGAGGAGGATACAATCTGACGATGAACACAGTCAGCCAGAGTGATTCATGCCCTCTTACACATTGAGGCTCAAAGAAACTCATCAATTTCAAGAACTATCAAAAATGTGTTTTATTGTCCGTGCTTTCAGAAATGTTCAGCCAATGAAAAACTGTAAGTGCTGGGGGAGAAGTTAAACTCTTCTGATGTCATTGTGGATGCCAAAGTGATGTCACACTCTACAACAGTCACATTCTACTAAAGTCACATTCTAATACAGATATTATACGACAGTCACATTCTACTACGGTCACATTCTATTACAGTCACATTTTACTACAGTCACACTCTACTACAGTCACACTATACTACTGTCACATTCTACTACAGTCACATTCTACTTCAGATATTCTACTAAAGTCACACTCTTACAACAGTCACATTCTACTACAGATATTACACTACAGACACATTCAACTACAGTTTTCCTTATTCTACATTCTACTGCAGTCACATTCTATTACAGTCACATTTTACTACAGTCACACTCTACTACAGTCACACTATACTACTGTCACATTCTACTACAGTCACATTCTACTACAGATATTCTACTAAAGTCACACTCTTACTACAGTCACATTCTACTACAGATATTACACTACAGTCACATTCAACTACAGTTTTCATTCTTCTACATTCTACTGCAGTCACATTCTACTGCAGTCACATTCTGCTCCAGTCATATTCTACAACAGTCATGTCGTACTACAGTCACAATCTACTACTGTCAGATTCAACTACAATCACATTCTACTGCAGTCACATTCTACTACAGTCACATTATGCTACAGTCATAATCTACTACAGTCACATTCTACTACAGTCACATTCTACTACAGTCATAATCTACTCCAGTCATATTCTACTACAGTCACATTCTATAACAGTCACATTCTACTACAGATATTAAACTACAGTCACATTCAACTACAGTTTTCATTAATCTACATTCTACTGCAGTCACATCCTACTGCAGTCACATTCTGCTCCAGTCATATTCTACCACAGTTACAATCTACTACAGTCACATTTGACTGCAGTCACATTTTACTACAGTCATAATCTACTCCAGTCATATTCCACTGCAGTCATATTCTAATACAGTCACATCCTCCTACAGTCACATTCTACTAAAGCCAGAATCTACTACAGTCACATTCTATGACAGTTACATTCTACTACAGTCATATTCTACTACATTCACATTCTACAACAGTCACATTCTACTACATTTTACTCCAGTCAAATTCTTCTCCAGTCAAATTCTACTACAGTCATAATCTACTACAGTCACATTCTGCGACTGTCAAACTCTAACACAGTCACACTCCACTACATTCACATTCTTCTAAATTCTACCACAGCTACATTCTACTACAGAACTTATACAACAGTCATATTCTACTACAGTCAAATTCTTCTAGAGTCACATTCTACTACAGTCACATTCTACCACAGAAATTATACAACAGTCACATCCTAATACAGTCACATTCTATTGTAGCTCCCTTCAGTAACCACAAGCACAACCGTTCCTTGATTTTAACTGGCGGCTTTATTCTGTAGTTTTAGTCAGAATTATCACCTTCCGTGAGAACTATAAAGTAAATGAAAAATACAGTTAAGCACACTCTTACAAGCTTAACTTACAAGTGACTTATTAGCTTGGTATAACTCTGAAGTGCTTACATACATAACAGTTTAACCGGCGTTATAACGGGTTCAGATTAAACACATGAATAAAGGAAAAAATACCTCATTGGCTGCTTATTACAGAAGGGAGGAAATCAAACTTCACACTTATTATTCCTGGCATGAATTCACACTTCATCCTAACATACACTCTTCAACCTTTATGAACTACACCCGATGACATGAAAACTTAGCTAACGCAGCGCAGGATTGCTTTCCCTCCAAAGGTGTGTTGCTACAATAAGGATCCCCGTTACAACAGTATTAGCTACGTAGTTCCGCTTGTATTATAATTTCCCCCGCACAGCGGACACGTAAACAATTCAAACAAAAGACAATGACATAACCTGTAAGTCTAACTGTCAGTTACACTCCCACCAATCACCGGTGATTTCTGTGAAAGGGGTCTGCAGGTTTCTTGATCGGCTTCCAGGAGGGTGACTGTCTTATGGATGGGCCTCTCCAGATAGGAGGGTTTGGTGATGCGTTTACCTCTCTCATCTAGGGTTGAGTCGCTGATCAGTAACTTGAATCTTCTCACCCGGCCATCCTGTCCCGGGTACACTTCTGTAACCTTTGCCAATTTCCACTGGTTGCGTGGTGCAGTATCATCTTGCAAGATGACAATGTCATTAATCCTTGCGTTTCTTCTGTCTTTACTCCATTTCTGTCTGTGTTGGAGGTTTAGGAGGTACTCTTTCTTCCACCTTGTCCAGAATTCATTGGCTAAGAATTGTACTCTGCGCCATCTCTTTCGGAGATAAAGATCTTCCTTGATGAACTGTCCAGGTGGCGGTAAGATAACTGTGGACTTCATTGTTAAGATGTGATTTGGCGTGAGAGGTTCTGGACCTAATGGATCATTCAGATATTCCGTAGTTAGGGGCCTACTATTTAAAATCGCCATGACTTCATAGAGAAAGGTACGCAGAGAAGCGGTGTCGAGTCTTCCGTCTGACTGATCAAGAGTGGATGTTAAGACACTTCGTATCGTGCGGATTTGCCTTTCCCAAACACCACCCATGTGACTTGAAGATGGGGTGTTCATGATAAACTCGCATCCAAGTTCCTTCAGTCGTGTTTGATCCATTTCTTTCAGGGAATCCACAAACTCTCGTCTTGCGCCAATGAAGTTGCTGCCTTGATCACATCTGATTTGACGAACATTACCACGTATGGCAATGAATGAACGCAGGGAATTGATAAAAGCGTCGGTGGTTAAGTCGTCAAGCATTTCAATGTGAACTGCTCGGGAGCCCATGCAAGTGAGTAGGAGCCCATAACGCTTTAACTCTCTTCTTCCGTCCTTGGCATAGAAGGGTCCAAAGCAGTCCATCCCGCAGTATGTGAAGGGAGGCGCGGTCTCCATGCGTTCCTTCGGAAGATCTGCCATCCTTTGCCCTTCTGTACATCTTCTGAATTTCCTGCATTTCACACATTTGTAGATGTGAGAGGAAACTGCATTGCTGCATCCTAGGATCCATATACCATTGGATCGCAGCTCATTGATCGTCATTCCACGTCCTTGGTGTCGTACTCTTTCATGATAGTGCTTGACGAGCAGCACTGACAAGTGGCTATCTCTTGGCAGGATTGCGGGATGCTTCACATGGGAATGAAGAGTTGCATGAGCCAAGCGACCTCCCACCCTGAGGATACCTTGCTCATCCAGAAATGGACTCAATTTATGCAACTTGCTTGCTTTATCTTTGTTCTTGATGTCTTTCTGGTGCCTAAGGTTGTGTATCTCATGGGAGAAGGCTGCTTCTTGAACCATCTTTATAATGGTGAGCTCTGCTTCTCTCCTTTCTTCTATGCTTGTAGCTTCACTGGACCTCAATTTTAAGCCTATGGCTTCCTTGACACGTCGTTTGAGCCTGGCAATAGCTTTTACCACTCTTGCCCAGTCTGAGAACTTATGAAGGTGATCTAGTAATGATCTTTCTTCCTTTGCTTGGGTATCATGGACCAGGGATTTCAGCTCTGGATCATTGTCTGAGAACTCTTCCCCCTTGACTTGTCCTTTGGGAAGTTCTTCATGCCAAAGAAAGTCTGGACCTGTGAACCAGTTGGAAGTCATGAGCTGTTCTGATGTGAGACCTCTGGAAGCATGATCCGCAGGATTCTCTTCAGAGGTCACATATCTCCATTGTTCGGGATCTGTGCTTTGCTTAATGCGTTGAATACGGTTAGCTACAAAGACGTGGAATCTTCTGGCTTCATTGTTGATGTAGCCAAGAACTACCTTCGAGTCTGTCCAGAAGTATTCCTGTAGACCTTGTATCTCTAGCTCCTTTTTGAGCATGTCACTTGTTCGAACAGCTACCACCGCTGCTGAAAGTTCCAGTCGTGGTATGGTCGTAACCTTGGAGGGGGCGACTCTCGACTTCCCCATGACTAGGGAGCAATGAACTTCTCCTGCGGTGCTGATTGTTCTGAGGTATGAGCACTCTCCATAACCTGAGGTACTAGCGTCGGAGAAGTGATGGAGCTCATAACTCTGCACCTCCTTGAAACTTGATGGCAAGTAGCTTCGTTGGATCCTTACTTCAGACAAGTTTTGTAGACCTTGGAGCCAGAATTCCCACTGGGAACGTAGGTCATCTGGAAGGGGGTCATCCCAGTCGATTTTGTCACGACACATCCGCTGCAAGATCTGCTTCCCCGCCAGGACAAAGGGTGCCACAAACCCAAGCGGATCATATACAGAGGCTACTGTAGACAACACTCCTCTTCTTGTGAGTTGGCGTTCCTTGACAACTACTCTAAACTGGAACTCGTCTGATGCGACACACCACAGTACACCAAGCGCTCTCTCCATGTGTGGTTCACCCAGAGCCATATCCAGGTCTTTGGCACCCTTGGCACGTTCTTCCTTGGGAATTGTGGCTATAACTTCCTTGCTGTTAGAGATAAACTTTTGCAACCGAAGTTTGCCGATGCTGCAAAGCTCTCTTGCTTCTTTCACCAGCTGGGCCGCTTCTTGCTGTTCTGTTTGTTCTGATGAAGGCTCGAAGTTTGCGAGGTGTGGCTGCAGCTGCTCAACTTGACCCACCCCATCTCTGTCACCTTCAGTGAAACTACCTCTTTCTGACATTCTAAATCAAGTCAAATCAAATCTAGGTAAGGTTAGGATAAGTGAGTAGATAATTTATACTCCAATTCACTGTAATTTAAACCTTAGTACGTGGTATAAACATGTATAATGCTTGTAACGAAGGCTTGAACAAACACCTTACCAAACAATTACACTATTAACTTACAGGTGAAAATATAATTAATAGGTGTACACTGACCCTTAATGTTTTGTAACTATATATTTTTTTTAGTAAGTATCAAATAATATTTTTCCAGTAATACACATACCAGCGATACATTAAGATAGAAAGAGCAAATGCATAATACCAGAGTCTTTATGAAATAGACAACTATCTCCAGTCCTTACGAATTGTAATCTTGAAGTCTCTTATTAGCTGTTCACAAGGCTAGGACCACCTTCAAACACCTTGACTTGTACTTGCGTGTCTGACTTTCCTGTTAGTCTTGACCTTATGTTGCCTCACGATGCTTCCTTATGTGGAGATTTTCTTCTTAGTTTGCAGGTAGGTGCAAAACTCTTATCTGGCAGATGACAGGGTCTACCAGGACTTGGGAATCTTGTAGACGTTTTACAGCTGGATGAGATTCTTCTTTCTCTCTTGCTCGTGAAGAGCAGTGAGTTCTCACTGTAGCTCCCTTCAGTAACCACAAGCACAACCGTTCCTTGATTTTAACTGGCGGCTTTATTCTGTAGTTTTAGTCAGAATTATCACCTTCCGTGAGAACTATAAAGTAAATGAAAAATACAGTTAAGCACACTCTTACAAGCTTAACTTACAAGTGACTTATTAGCTTGGTATAACTCTGAAGTGCTTACATACATAACAGTTTAACCGGCGTTATAATGGGTTCAGATTAAACACATGAATAAAGGAAAAAATACCTCATTGGCTGCTTATTACAGAAGGGAGGAAATCAAACTTCACACTTATTATTCCTGGCATGAATTCACACTTCATCCTAACATACACTCTTCAACCTTTATGAACTACACCCGATGACATGAAAACTTAGCTAACGCAGCGCAGGATTGCTTTCCCTCCAAAGGTGTGTTGCTACAATAAGGATCCCCGTTACAACAGTATTAGCTACGTAGTTCCGCTTGTATTATAATTTCCCCCGCACAGCGGACACGTAAACAATTCAAACAAAAGACAATGACATAACCTGTAAGTCTAACTGTCAGTTACATCTATTACAGTCACATTCTACTACTGTCACATTCTACTACAGTCACATTCTACTACAGATATTCTACTACAGTCACACTCTTACTACAGTCACATTCTACTACAGATTTTACACTACAGTCACATTCAACTACAGTTACATTCTTCTACATTCTACTGCAGTCACATTGTACTCCAGTCAAATTCTACTACAGTCACATTCTACTGCAGTCACATTCTACGACAGTCACATTCTACTACAGTCATAATCTACGACAGTCACATTCTACTACAGTCATAATCTACTACAGTCACATTCTAATACAGTCACATTCTACTGCAGTCACATTCTACGACAGTCACATTCTACTACAGTCATAATCTACTACAGTCACATTCTACTACAGTCACATTCTACTGCAGTCACATTCTACAACAGTCAAATTATACTACAGTCATAATCTACTACAGTCACATTCCACTACAGTTACATTCTTCTACATGCTGCTGAGATCACATTCTACTGCAGTCACATTGTACTCCAGTCATAATCTACTCCAGTCATATTCTACTACAGTCACATTCTACTACAGTCACATTCTATAACAGTCATAATCTACTACAGTCACATTCTATTACAGTCACATTTTACTACAATCACACTCTACTACAGTCACACTCTACTACGGTCACATTCTACTACAGATATTCTACTACAGTCACACTCTTACTACAGTCACATTCTACTATAGTCATAATCTACTCACGTCATATTCTATTACAATCACATTCTACTACAGTCACACGCTACTACAGTCACATTCTACTACAGTCAAATTCTACTACAGTCACATTCTACTACAGATATATTATACTACAGATAGTCTACTACATTCCACTCCAGTCATAATCTACTACAGTCAAAATGTACTACAGTTACATTCTACTACAGATATTACACTACAGTCACATTCAACTAAAGTTTTCGTTCATCTACATTCTACTGCAGTCACATTCTACTGCAGTCACATTCTATGACAGTCACATTCTACTACAGTCATAATCTACTACAGTCACATTCTACTACAGTCACATTCTAATACAGTCACATTCTACTACAGTCACATTCTAATACAGTCACATTCTAATACAGTCACATTCTACTACAGATTTTCTACTACAGTCACATTCTATTACAGTCACATTCTACTACATCAATTATACAAGAGTCACATTCTACTACAGTCACATTCTATTACAGTCACATTTTACTACAGTCACACTCTACTACCGTCACACTCTACTACTTTCACATTCTACTACAGTCATAATCTACTCAAGTCATATTCTATTACAATCACATTCTACTACAGTCAAACTCTACTACAGTCACATTCCACTACAGTCAAATTCTACAACAGTCACATTCTACTACAGTCACATTCTATTACATATATTCTACTACATTCTACTCCAGTCATAATCTACTACAGTCAAAATCTACTACAGTCACAATCTACTACAGTTACATTATACTACAGACATTACACTACATTCACATTCAACTACAGTTTTCATTCATCTACATTCTACTGCAGTCACATTCTACTGCAGTCACATTCTGCTCCAGTCATATTCTACTTCAGTCACATTCAACTACAGATATTCTACTACAGTCACACTCTTACTACAGTCACATTCTACTACAGATTTTACACTACAGTCACATTATATTACAGATATTCTACTACAATCTACTGCAGTCACATTCTACTGCAGTCACATTGTACTCCAGTCAAATTCTACTACAGGCATATTATACTACAGTCATAATATACTACAGTCACATTCTACTGCAGTCACATTCTACTGCCGTCACATTCTACGACAGTCACATTCTACTACAGTCATAATCTACTACAGTCACACTCTACTACAGTCACATTCAACTACAGTCACATTATACTACAGTCATAATCTACTACAGTCACATTCTAATACAGTCCCATTCTATTACAGTACCATTCTATAGCATTCCTAATCTACTACAGTCACATTCTACTATAGTCACATTCTGCTACAGTCATAATCTACTCAAGTCATATTATATTACAATCACATTCTACTACAGTCACACTCTACTACAGTCACATTCTACTACAGTCAAATTCTACTACAGTCACATTCTACTACAGATATATTCTACTACAGATATTCTACTACATTCTACTCCAGTCATAATCTACTACAGTCAAAATCTACTAAATCAAATCAAATTTTATTTGTCACATACACATGGTTAGCAGATGTTAATGCGAGTGTAGCGAAATGCTTGAAACTACAGTCACAATCTACTACAGTTACATTCTACTACAGATATTACACTACAGTCACATTCAACTACAGTTTTCATCCATCTACATTATATGACAGTCACATTCTACTGCAGTCACATTCTATGACAGTCACATTCTACTACAGTCATAATCTACTACAGTCACATTCTACTACAGTCACATTCCAATACAGTCACATTCTACTACAGATTTTCTACTACAGTCACATTCTATTACAGTCACATTCTACTACATCAATTATACAAGAGTCACATTCTACTACAGTCACATTCTATTACAGTCACATTTTACTACAGTCACACTCTTCTACAGTCACACTCTACTACTTTCACATTCTACTACAGTCATAATCTACTCAAGTCATATTCTATTACAATCACATTCTACTACAGTCAAACTCTACTACAGTCACATTCTACTACAGTCACATTATAATACAGTCATAGTCTCCTCCAGTCACATTCTATAACAGTCATAATCTACTACAGTCACATTCTCCTACAGTCACATTCTACGACAGTCATATTCTACTTAATTCTACTACATTCACATTCTTTTACAGTCACATTCTACTCGTCACATTCTACGACAATAACATTCTACTACAGTCACATTCTACTACAGTCATATTCTACTACAGTCACATTGTATTACAGTCATATTCTACTACAGTCACATTGTACTACAGTCACATTCTACTACATTCATATTCTACTACAGTCACATTCTACTACAGTCATATTGTACTAGTCATATTCTACTCCAGTCACATTCTACTACAGTCATATTATACTACATTCACATTGTATTACAGTCACATTATACTACAGTCACATTCTAGAATGCAGTCTTTCAGAATAACGGACACAGAACAAGCCCACCGTTCTCTCACTATGGGACCTCTATCTCTCTGATCCCAGGCCAGAGACACCCAAAGCTATCTGAGTGAGCCAGAAAGGGCATTCTGCTTGACTGGGGGAGAGGCAGGGGTGCATATGGGCAGAAGGTCAGAGAGGGAGAGGGGGGGGGGTTGAGGGTGATCCTGAGGGTGGCACATAGCGGCCAAGTGTATGTGTGTGTGTCTGTGTGTGTGTGTGCATCAAAGCCTCAAGTCATGCCACGCTGCCTCGAAACCCTCCCGTCACCTAGACCTGTTGGCAACCTCTGATAAGTGGGAAATGTGCTTTGTGGTTAGAGAGAGCTAACCCTTCTCCCTCATCCACACAAAGCTCTGGGGTTTACACAGAGAAAAGCACTCACATCACATAGAGACAATTCACCCTAAATAATTCCCCCAGAGTGATTCATCCATGATGCCCTATTACACATTAATGCTTACAGAATTTGAAGAACCATCAAAAATGTGTTTTATTGTCCGTGCTTTCCGAAATGTTCAGCCAATGAAAAACTGTAAGCGCCGAGGGGAAGTTAAACCTTTCTGATGTCATTGTGGGTGCCAAAGTGATGTCACATTCTACTAGTCACATTCTACCAGTAGTAGTAAAATCAGTGGGGAAGTCAAGCCAAGCCAGTAAAAATACATATTACAACCTACAGCGCATCCGGGAAGTATTCAGACCGCATGACTTTCTCCACATTTTGTTACGTTACAGCCTTATTCTAAAATTGATTCAATATTTTTTCCCCTCATCAATCTACACACAATATACCCCGCAATGACAAAGAGCCAACAGGATCTTAGAAATGTTTGGTCATTTAAAAAAAATGTAAAACTTAAATATTTTATTTACGTAAGTATTCAGAGCCTTTGCTGCTATGACACTCCAAATTGAGCTCAGATGCATCCTGTTTCCATTGATCATCCTTGAGCTGTATCTACAACTGTGGTAAATTCAATTGATTGGACATGATTTGGAAAGGCACACACCTGTCTATATAAGGTCCCACAGTTGACAGTAAAGCTAACTAAAAAGCATCATTCCCCAAGAGAGGATGGCTTTCACTTCCGCAGTGATAAATCCATTAACTTCTTTGACAAAAAGATCATTATCATTAGAAAACAAATTACGGACTCCTCTTTGAATATGCGTATTTCTCCAAACGCCTAGTTGTCCTGAGTTAGCATAGAACTGCCAGGACCTAGGATCAATGGAGACACTCAAGTTTTTTAAAATCCTATATCTCTTGACACATTCATGAAAATATTCATGGCCTCTAAATCTTCCAGCTGCATACTGGACCCTATTCCAACTAAACTACTGAAAGAGCTACTTCCTGTGCTTGGCCCTCCTATGTTGAACATTATAAATGGGTAGTAACCGGCGCCGACAGAGATGGCCGCCTCGCTTCGCGTTCCTAGGAAACTATGCAGTTTTTTGTTTTTTTACGTGTTATTTCTTACATTAGTACCCCAGGTCATCTTAGGTTTCATTACATACAGTCGAGAAGAACTACTGAATATAAGATCAGCATCAACTCACCATCAGTACGACCAAGAATATGTTTTTCGCGACGCGGATCCTGTGTTCTGCCTTACAAACAGGACAAAGGAGTGGATCCTATGCAGCGACCCAAAAAAACGACTCCGAAAGAGAGGGAAACGAGGCGGTCTACTGGTCAGACTCCGGAGACGGGCACAGCGCGCACCACTCCCTAGCATTCTTCTTGCCAATGTCCAGTCTCTTGACAACAAGGTTGATGAAATCCGAGCAAGGGTAGCATTCCAGAGGGACATCAGAGACTGTAACGTTCTTTGCTTCACGGAAACGTGGCTTACTGGAGAGACGCAATCCGAAGCGGTGCAGCCAACAGGTTTCTCCACGCATCGCGCAGACAGGAAAAAACATCTTTCTGGTAAAAAGAGGGGCGGGGGCGTATGCCTTATGACTAACGTGACATGGTGCGATGAAAGAAACATACAGGAACTCAAATCCTTCTGTTCACCTGATTTAGAATTCCTCACAATCAAATGTAGACCGCATTATCTACCAAGAGAATTCTCTTCGATCATAATCACAGCCGTATATATCCCCCCCCAAGCAGACACATCGATGGCTCTGAACGAACTTTATTTAACTCTCTGCAAACTGGAAACAATTTATCCGGAGGCTGCATTCATTGTAGCTGGGGATTTTAACAAGGCTAATCTGAAAACAAGACTCCCCAAATTTTATCAGCATATCGATTGCGCAACCAGGGGAGGAAAGACCTTGGACCATTGTTACTCTAACTTCCGCGACGCATATAAGGCCCTGCCCCGCCCCCCTTTCGGAAAAGCTGACCACGACTCCATTTTGTTGATCCCTGCCTACAGACAGAAACTAAAACAAGAGGCTCCCACGCTGAGGTCTGTCCAACGCTGGTCCGACCAAGCTGACTCCACACTCCAAGACTGCTTCCATCACGTGGACTGGGAGATGTTTCGTATTGTGTCAGATAACAACATTGACGAATACGCTGATTCGGTGTGCGAGTTCATTAGAACGTGCGTTGAAGATGTCGTTCCCATAGCAACGATTAAAACATTCCCTAACCAGAAACCGTGGATTGATGGCAGCATTCGTGTGAAACTGAAAGCGCGAACCACTGCTTTTAATCAGGGCAAGGTGTCTGGTAACATGACCGAATACAAACAGTGCAGCTATTCCCTCCGCAAGGCTATCAAACAAGCTAAGCGCCAGTACAGAGACAAAGTAGAATCTCAATTCAACGGCTCAGACACAAGAGGCATGTGGCAGGGTCTACAGTCAATCACGGACTACAGGAAGAAACCCAGCCCAGTCACGGACCAGGATGTCTTGCTCCCAGGCAGACTAAATAACTTTTTTGCCCGCTTTGAGGACAATACAGTGCCACTGACACGGCCTGCAACGAAAACATGCGGTCTCTCCTTCACTGCAGCCGAGGTGAGTAAGACATTTAAACGTGTTAACCCTCGCAAGGCTGCAGGCCCAGATGGCATCCCCAGCCGCGCCCTCAGAGCATGCGCAGACCAGCTGGCCGGTGTGTTTACGGACATATTCAATCAATCCCTATACCAGTCTGCTGTTCCCACATGCTTCAAGAGGGCCACCATTGTTCCTGTTCCCAAGAAAGCTAAGGTAACTGAGCTAAATGACTACCGCCCCGTAGCACTCACATCCGTCATCATGAAGTGCTTTGAGAGACTAGTCAAGGACCATATCACCTCCACCCTACCTGACACCCTAGACCCACTCCAATTTGCTTACCGCCCAAATAGGTCCACAGACGATGCAATCTCAACCACACTGCACACTGCCCTAACCCATCTGGACAAGAGGAATACCTATGTGAGAATGCTGTTCATCGACTACAGCTCGGCATTCAACACCATAGTACCCTCCAAGCTCGTCATCAAGCTCGAGACCCTGGGTCTCGACCCCGCCCTGTGCAACTGGGTACTGGACTTCCTGACGGGCCGCCCCCAGGTGGTGAGGGTAGGCAACAACATCTCCTCCCCGCTGATCCTCAACACTGGGGCCCCACAAGGTTGCGTTCTGAGCCCTCTCCTGTACTCCCTGTTCACCCACGACTGCGTGGCCACGCACGCCTCCAACTCAATCATCAAGTTTGCGGACGACACAACAGTGGTAGGCTTGATTACCAACAACGATGAGACGGCCTACAGGGAGGAGGTGAGGGCCCTCGGAGTGTGGTGTCAGGAAAACAACCTCACACTCAACGTCAACAAAACTAAGGAGATGATTGTGGACTTCAGGAAACAGCAGAGGGAACACCCCCCTATCCACATCGATGGAACAGTAGTGGAGAGGGTAGCAAGTTTTAAGTTCCTCGGCATACACATCACAGACAAACTGAATTGGTCCACTCACACAGACAGCATCGTGAAGAAGGCGCAGCAGCGCCTCTTCAACCTCAGGAGGCTGAAGAAATTCGGCTTGTCACCAAAAGCACTCACAAACTTCTACAGATGCACAATCGAGAGCATCCTGGCGGGCTGTATCACCGCCTGGTATGGCAACTGCACCGCCCTCAACCGTAAGGCTCTCCAGAGGGTAGTGAGGTCTGCACAACGCATCACCGGGGGCAAACTACCTGCCCTCCAGGACACCTACACCACCCGATGTCACAGGAAGGCCATAAAGATCATCAAGGACATCAACCACCCGAGCCACTGCCTGTTCACCCCGCTATCATCCAGAAGGCGAGGTCAGTACAGGTGCATCAAGCTGGGACCGAGAGACTGAAAAACAGCTTCTATCTCAAGGCCATCAGACTGTTAAACAGCCACCACTAACACTGAGTGGCTGCTGCCAACACACTGACACTGACTCAACTCCAGCCACTTTAATAATGGGAATTGATGGGAAATGATGTAAATATATCACTAGCCACTTTAAACAATGCTACCTTATATAAATGTTACTTACCCTACATTATTCATCTCATACGCATACGTATATACTGTACTCTATATCATCGACGGTATCCTTATGTAATACATGTATCACTAGCCACTTTATACTATACTATGCCACTTTGTTTACATACTCATCTCATTTGTACATACTGTACCCGATACCATCTACTGTATCTTGCCTATGCTGCTCTGTACCATCACTCATTCATATATCCTTATGTACATATTCTTTATCCCCTTACACTGTGTACAAGACAGTAGTTTGGAATTGTTAGTTAGATTACTTGTTATTACTGCATTGTCGGAACTAGAAGCACAAGCATTTCGCTACACTCGCATTAACATCTGCTAACCATGTGTATGTGACAAATAAAATTTGATTTGATTTGATTTGATAAATGGCTCCCTAACCCCGGGATGTGTACCAAACTCACTAAAAGTGGCAGTATTAAAGCCTCTCTTGAAAAAGACCAACCTTGACCTGGAAATTTTTTAAAACACTATCAGCCTAGATCGATTCTCTCATTCCTCTCAAAAATTATTTTTAAACTAGACCCCAAAATCGAGACTGCACTCTTGAAGGTGGTTAATTACCTTTTACAGTTTTTCCCATTTGTTTACACACTTAAATTGGAACTTGAAACGCAATCCCCGAAACCTGAAACTCATGTACCAAATCCCTAAACCAAGTACGCAAAATTGCAAGCACAATTCCTGCTTTACACTCAGTTGTCAATTCTATATCACACTTTTTGCAAAACACTACACACAGTTCTCGACATTAGACACAACATTCAAAAATAAAATCTCTTTAGTGCCTTTGGAAAGCAAAGCCAATCACAATGCCAGCTCTATATACCAATTGGCAACACCCAATCCTCACAGCTGTAAACACTAGTTGCTGAATTGTTCACTTAGAAGCTTTAGTACTATAAAAGGCCACAGATGAGCTCACCTGTTTTGGAGGAAAATGGAAGTCAATGGTGAAGCAAGAGCTAGAGGTGACGGCGGGAGATTAAGAGGAGGACGAGGAAGGACAGTTGTCTCAGATGAGATCAGGGCCACATTGGTTGTGCTCAACCATGAATTGAGGCTGGGCAGAGTTCAGCCCAACCTGAGCCGCTACAGGGTTGCATCTATCATCCGTACATTCAGAAATGAGAACCGGTAAGTTACCTACCATCTACACTATGCTCTTTATGTATGTATACTGTAGTATACTGCAGTCCGACATATCAGTAGGTCTATGTTACTCAGTGATTGTTGGCATATGTTACAGTAATGTAATTTCATATCGAAAGAAATAGATTATTTTAGATTACTGTAACCAATCATATCATATTTGTGGATCTTCTGCAGAAATGAGAGTCGGCCAGGCCATGGTGGAAGACACCGGCTGTTCACACCAGAACAGGAGACCGCTATTGTGAACATGGTGGTGGCAAACAATACCATTATACTAGGAGAAATCCAGAACCACATAATTGCAGACAACACAATATTCAATAACATTCACCAGGTGGGCTTGTCTACATTGGACCGTGTATTACAGCACAACCGAATCCGGATGAAACAGGTCTACGGGGTGCCATTAGAGCGAAACTCAGATAGGGTTAAAGAACAGCACTATAAATATGTGCAAGTAAGTACTATACTGTGAATTTACTATTATATCACGACTGGATAGACACATTACAGTGCTGTAATCCAGTGTATTGTGCCTCACCATATTGACTGCTCTAGGTCTATGTCACATATTGACTTGTTGTCTGTTTCAGAGAGTCTTGGAGCTGGATGCCGCTGCAATTCAGCACATTTATATTTACATTGAGGCTGGCTTCAACC
This sequence comes from Oncorhynchus clarkii lewisi, assembly GCF_045791955.1. Classification (NCBI taxonomy): domain Eukaryota; kingdom Metazoa; phylum Chordata; class Actinopteri; order Salmoniformes; family Salmonidae; genus Oncorhynchus; species Oncorhynchus clarkii. The sequence goes on along the minus strand of NC_092177.1, from coordinate 30,437,897 downwards.
TAGCAAAAATAAGGGGACGGGGACGGAACATTATTGGCCACCGTGCCATTGTGAATGTCCCTGGATAGCGTGGAGGGAATATCACCATGTGCGCAGCCATTAGCCAGCAAGGCATCCTCCATCACCATGCCATGGTGTCAAACCAAGGCTCTGCATCTGTCCTCGTGCTCCAAGACCTTAGTGCTGCTTTTGACACCATCGATCACTACATACTTTTGGAGAGATTGGAAACCCTAATTACTCTACACAGACAAGTTCTTGCCTGGTTTAGATCTTATCTGTCAGAAAGATATCAGTTTGTCTCTGTGGATGGTTTATCTTTTGACAACTCAATTGGTGTTCCTCAAGGTTCCGTTTTAGGACCACTATTTTTTTCACTATATATTCTACCTCTTGGTGATGTCATTCGGAAACACAAGTTCCACTGCTATGCAGACGACACACAGCTGTACATTTCAATGAAACGTGGTGAAACCACAAAATGTCCTAACCCCGGAAGCCTGTGTTTTAGACATAAGGAAGTGGATGGCGGCAATGTTTAATTTTTGAACTCGGACTAAACAGAAATGCTAGTTCTAGGTCCAAAGAAACACATTTATTTGCTGTCGGATCTGACAATTAATCTTGATGGTTGTACAGAGTCTCAAATGTAACTGTGACTTCAGCATTACTTTGGACCCTGATCTCTTTTTTGACAAAAATATCAAGAATTAAAAGAAGAGCTTTTTTCCATCTTTATAAAACTGCAAAAAGCTCATCCATGCTTTTGCCACTTCTAGATAAGACTACTGCAAAGCTCTACTCTATGGCTACCCAGATAAAGCATGAAATAAACTTCAGGTAGTGCTAAACACGGCTGCTAGAATCTTGACTAGAACCAAAAGATTGTGTCATAATTACTCCAGTGCTAGCCTCTCTACACTGGCTTCCTGTTAAGGCTAGGGCTGATTTCAAGGTTTTACTGCTAACCTACAAAGCATTACATGGGCTTGTTCCTACCTATCTCTCCGATTTGGTCCTGCCATACATTTCTAAGCAAACAGCTGGAGGCAGGGCTTTCTCCTATAGCGCTCCATTTTTATGGAATGGTCTGCCTATCCATGCGAGGGTTGCAGACTCAGTCTCGACCTTTAAGTCTTTACTGAAGACTCATATCTCCAGAAAGGCCTATGATTGAGTGCAGTCTGGCCCAGGGGTGCGAAGGTCAATGGCAAGGCATTGGAGCAATGAACCGCCCTTGCTGTCTCTTCCTGTTCGGCTCACATCTCTCCACTTGGTTCTCTGCCTCTGACCCAATTATGGGGGCTGAGTCAATGGCTTACTAGTGCTCTTCCATGTTGTCCCTAGGAGGGGTGTGTCACTTGAGTGGGTTGAGTCAATGACGTGATCTTCCTCTCCGGTTTTGAGCACCCTTGGGCTCATGCGGTGGAGAAGATCTTTGTGGGCTATACTCAGCCCTGTCTCAGAGTAGCAAGTTGGTGGTCTATTGATATCCCTCTAGTGGTGTGGAGGGTTATATCCTACCTGGTTGGCCCTATTGTTAGAGGGGGCCACAGTGTCCCCCAACCCCCCGCCCACCTGTCACTGTCCCATCTCAGCCTCCAGTATCTATGCTGCAATTGTCTATGTACCAGGGGATAGGGTCAGTCTATATCTGCTGTAATTATCCTACCTTACCTGGTGTCCTGTGTGAATTCCCAGTCGTTCAATCGCGGTTATTGATACATTGTCTGTTTTGCCAGTAGCCTAAAGCTCGCCTTCTCTCCCTCCCTGCCCGGAGGACCTGAGCCCTAGGACCATGCATCAGGATTACCTGGCCTGATAACTCCTGGCTGTCCTCAGTCCACCTGGTCATGCTGCTGCTCCAGTTTCAACTGTTCTGCCTGCAGCTATGCAACCCTGACCTGTTCACCAGATGTGCTACCTTGTCCCGGACCTGCTGTTTTCGACTCTCTTTTTCTACCCCACCTGCTGTCTCGACCTCTGCAGCATTGAAGATCCCTAAGAACACAGTGGCCTCCATCATTCTTAAATGGAAGAAGTTTGGAACCACCAAGACTCTTCCTAGAGCTGGCCGCCCGGCCAAACTGAGCAATCGGGGGAGAAGGGCCTTGGTAAGGGAGGTGCCCAAGAACCCGATGGTGACTCTGACAGAGCTCCATAGTTCCTCTGTGGAGATGAGAGAACCTTCCAGAAGGACAACCATCTGTGCAGCACTCCACAAATCAGGCCTTTGTGGTAGAGTGGCCAGACGGAAGGCACATGACAGCCCGCTTGGAGTTTGCCAAAAGGCACCTAAAGGACTCTCAGACCATGAGAAACAAGATTCTCTGGTCTGATGAAACCAAGATTAAACTATTTGGTGTGCCAAGCTTGTAGCGTAATACCCGAGAACACTCAAATATGTAATCGCTGCCAAAGGTGCTTCAACAAAGTACTGAGTAAATGGTCTGAATACTTATGCAAATGTGATATTTCCGTGTAAAAAAAAATGTCAAACCTGTTTTTGCTTTGTCATTATGGGGTATTGTGTGTCAATTGCTGAGGGAAAATTGTATCAATTTTAGAATAAGGCTGTAAGGTGACAAAATGTGGGAAAAGTTAAGGGTCTGAATACTTTCTGAATGCACTGTATGTTGTGATAATTGCAATTGTTTCCTTTATAACCCATTTGTATATATTCCACCGTGATATACAATAAGGCCGAGATAACAAAAACACAACAGTCACACAAAACCGGAGAGCAACATATGTCCACAGAGCAAATATTGGATGTAGCAAACAGTTACATGACCTAATGCATAGTCAAGGAAGTTAATGTTTTCAACAGTTTACGAAACAACAGAGTTACCGCATGTCAGCACAAAGACAACAGGAGCCTCCGTTATTCCAGCACCATTTCACCTTAAACTTTGAAACATCATCAAATCAACTAGGCTATAATACAGTGAAAACAAACTTCAAGATACCAAAAACTTTTTAGGGCAGATTGTCCAGTCAATGCTGCTAAATTTCATATTCCTGTCAATGGCACGGATTTCTGTATCTGTGTGTGTGCATGCACGCACAAGTAGACATTTTTTTTGTTGTCTCACCCTACTTGTAGGCTAGTTGAACACCGATGCCATGCCTCCTCTCTTTCATGTTGGCAGAACGGTCTATGGCTCTGTCATGCGGTACACTTTTAGTTTTTGTTGTCATAGGCTACCTAGTTAAAATGCTTGCTTGTCTACTCCCTCCCATTGGCAACAATGCGCCAGCTAAGTTAGCTAGCTAGTTAATGTGAGTCTACACCTAAGCTACATATTGAACTTCAACTGTCTCAGGTCAGTTGCACAGCATATAAATGTATGGTTAGATCAGAATCGCCGTCATAATCATTGGCCTGTACAGAGAATTACATAAGTCAAAACCACAAGTCCAAATCCCCATCTCCATCCCATAGCTTAGGAAAACGCTGATTTAGCAAGCTAGCTACTGTAGGACAACAACACAAGCAGACCAGAAACATAAAATATTTGGGGAAGCCTGGCTTCCCTTGGCATCCATGAATACACGGCACTGCATTCTACAGTACTACAGTTCCAATCTACTACAGTCCCATTCTACTACAGTCTCTCTCTCAAACCATTTGTCTCTCTCAAAATCAATTCAAAGTGCTTTATTGGAATGGAAAACATATGTTTACATTGCCAAAGCAAGTAAAATGGAAAATAAACAAAAGTGAAAAAAACAATACAAAATGTACAGTATACATTACACTCACAAAAGTTTAAAAGGAATAGAGACATTTCAAATGTCATATCATGGCTATGTACAATGTTATAGCGATGTGCAAATACTTAAAGTAGAAAAGAGAAAATACATAAACCTAAATATGTTTTTTTGTTCTTCACTGGTTGCCCTTTTTTTGTGGCAACAGGTCAGAAATCTTGCTGCTGTGATGACACACTGTGGTATTTCACCCTGTAGATATGGGAGTTGATTAAAATTGGATTTGTTTAGGATTTTTTTGTGGGTCTGTGTAATCTGGGGGAAATATGTGTCTCTAATATGGTCATATATTTGGCAAGAGGTTAGGAAGTGCAGATCAGTTTCCACCTAATTTTGTGGGCAGTGTGCACATAGCCTATTTTCTCTTGAGAGCCAAGTCTGCCTACGGCGGCCTCTCTCAATAGCAAGGCCATGCTCACTGAGTTTGTACATAGTCAAAGCTTTCCTTAATATTGTGTCAATCCCAGTGGTCAGGTATTCTGTCACTGTGTACTCTCTGTTTAGGGCCAAATAGCATTCCAGTTTGCTCCTTTTTTTTGTCAATTATTTCCAATGTGTCAAGTAATTCTATTTTTGTTTTCTCATGATTTGGTTGGGTCTAATTGTGTTGCTGTCCTGGGGACCTGTGGGGTCTGTTTGTGTTTGTGAACAGAGCCTTAGGACCAGCTTGCTTAGGGAACTCTCATCTAGGTTATCTCTGTATATCACGATTTAGGGAAAACCCAGATGCAGACAGTGTCGAAGTAACAAAAGTGTATTACTAGAACAGGGGTCAGGCAAAACGACCGCTCAAGGGTAGGCAGAGGTCAGTAATCCAGATCGGAGTCTAAAAGGTACAGAACGGCAGGCAGTCTCAGGGCCAGGGCAGGCAGAGGTCAGTAATCCAGATCAGAGTCTAAAAGGTACAGGACGGCAGGCAGTCTCAGGGTCAGGGCAGGTAGAGGTCAGTAATCCAGATCAGAGTCTAAAAGGTACAGGACGGCAGGCAGTCTCAGGGTCAGGGCAGGCAGGGGTCAATAATCCAGTGTGGTGGGGCAAGGTACAGGACAGCAGGCTGTCTCAGGGTAAGGGCAGGCAAAATGGTCATAACCATTAAAACTAGAAAACAGGAGACAAAGGGCTGTGAGACATGGGTTTGATTTTAGACACATGAAATGTGGGATGTATACCAAGGGTCCGGGGCAACGGAAGACAAACAGCAGAGGGGCTAATGACCTTGGAGATGGGTCACCTCCAGGTATCGACGACAAGCGGACCGCCACCGGACCCCGGCTGCCCGGTATCATCTCGGACAGAAGGTATGGCTGTCCATCCGGGATCTGCCTCTCCGGGGGGATTCCTGCAAACTTTCCCGCCGGTTTTACAGGACGGCAGGCTGGCTCAGGGTCTGGGCAGGCAGAATGGTCAAAACCGGGAAAACTAGAAAACAGGAACTATAGGGGAAAACGCTGATAGGCTTGACTAACAAAATGAACTAGCAACAGGCAAACAGAGAACACAGGTATAAATACACAGTGGATAATGAGGGGAGATGAGAGACACTTGGTGGGGTGTGGAGACAAGCACAAAGACAGGTGCAACAGATCTGGGTGTGACTCTGCAGGTGATGGATTTGTTAAGGAAGGTATGGGAATTGCTTATTTTTAGGTGGTTGTATGCATTTTTGATGTTTTATGCTGTACTCTCTCTCTCTCTCTCTCTCTGGGTGTTGCCTGTAAACTACTGGGCATGGTGATTTATTGTCCCGTGGCCCCTGACATTCTCACATAACAACATCCAGCTGGAGCAAGGCTGTCACTCGCTTATGTGAATGTGGGTATGTGACCTCGCCAGGTGATTCATACGCAAACACACACACGCACACACCAGTAGGAGTCACCAACCTAGGAGTCAAGTTTGTAAAACATAACTTTCCGTATTGAAAACATTGCCTGAGCCATACCATCCCTCACCCAGGCAGATGCAGAGAAACTCATCCACCCCTTCATTTTCTCTTGGATCAACAATGCACTGTTTGGGGTCTCCCAGACAATTTACAACAGAGACTTCAACTAATCCAGAACAGTGCTGCCAGGACCAAGAAGTCAGATCACATCAACCTGGCCCAACTCCACTGGCTACCGGTCAACTACAGGATCGACAGGATCGAAAGCGTTCCACAGGGATGCTGGCCCATGTTGACTCCAATGCTTCCCAGAGTTGTGTCAAGTTGGCTCGGTGTCCCTTGGGTGGTGAACCATTCTTGATACACACAGGAAACTGTTGAGCATGAAACACCAAGCAGCGTTGCAGATCTTGACACGAACCAGTACGCCTGGCAACTATTACCATACTCCCGTTCAAAGGCACATAATCTTTTGTCTTGCCCATTCACCCTCTGAATGGCATACATACACAATCCATGTCTCAATTGTCTCAAGGCTGAAAAATCAATTTTCAACCTGTCTCCCCTTCATCTACACTGATTGAAGTGGATCTAACAAGTGACATCAATAAGGGATCATAGCTTTCACCTGGATTCACCCGGACAGTCTACGTCATGGAAAAAGCAGGCGTTCCTAATGTTTTGTACACTCAGTGTATATTTTTAAATAAGTCAGTAGAGCTTTGAGATAAATCTGTAATGAAAAGCGTTATACAAATTAAATGTATTATTCTTATTACTGTAATATATGAACTTACACACACTCACAAGTACACGCACACACACATCATCTAAGGTGTCGGGGGGAGGTGTCGCTCCACAGATTATGGCAAGGTGATAGGTCGAATGTTTGGGAGGGGGCAGGGAGAGGTAAAATGGGGGACAGAGCACTTTGGGTAATTGGTTATTTTCCCTTGGGACAGGGGGAAAGACATGACATCATACAGTCTGAGAGAGAGAGAGAGAGGGGGGGGGGGGGAGAGAGAGAGAGAGAGAGAGAGAGAGAGAGAGAGAGAGAGGGAATGGCAGATAGAGAAGACAATCATTTTTGATTTTCACAAAATGTGTGTGTGAGTGCGGGGCTCAGGTGGGTTCTACCCTAATACGCTTACTGAAACAAGACCATAGTGACCACACACTCACATAGATGCACATGCACGCACGCACGCACACACACACACACACACACACACACACACACACACACACACACACACACACACACACACACACACACACACACACACACACACACACACACACACACACACACACACACATCGAGGAATATGAAGTGTTGGAGCTGTGGAAAGAGAAGAGAGAGAAGGGAAAGTGAAAGAATGCAAAGGAAAGGAGGAGTGTAAGGGTGATGAGGTGGAGAGAGGGCCCAGAGGCTGAGGAGGCTATCTCCTACAGTGCACAGCTTAGGGTCTCTGTGGTTAATGTCTTCTGTGAGAGAGAGAGGGAACAAGGGAGCGAGAGAGAGAGGCAGTGGGGGTGTGTGTGTGTGTGTGTGTGTGGGTTGGATTTTAGCAAGGAGTAAAATGTTTGTTTAGGAGCTGTTACTGCATTGCTGTTAACTGTAAGTTTGGGCCACTCAGCAAATGGAGCCAGCCATACTCATACGAGGGACAGCGAGAGAAACCTTGCTTGCCTTCTTAAATACACCTGCAGTGCAGACTAACTGACTATGGAAGCTCAGTCAGAGATGGAGAAACACAACTTTTCAAGCATAGGTGAGTGTGTGTGTGTGTGTGTGTGTGTGTGTGTGTGTGTGTGTGTGTGTGTGTGTTTGTGCATGTGTGTGTGCGTGCATGTGTGTGTATGTGTGACCAGGGTTGGCGAGTAACGTCTTACATGTAATTATATGTAATCAGTTCAATGTAAGGGATTACAAAAATCCAGGAACTGTAATCCGTTACGTTACCAGCAAAAATATTGTAATCAGATTACAGATACTTTTGAAAATTGAAAAAGTAGATGATTACTTCAAGGACTCCCTTAAAATCTTTGACACTTCTCTGTTTTCTCAATTACATTCAAATCAGCATTGGAAAAAGGCGTACATTTAAATTTGTTCAATGTTAGCGAGTCTGAACTTAATTCAAAGACCACTATGATGACACTCCAAATGTGTTGGATGGATCGCAGGAAAAGAGCAGGAATAGGCTTTTGTAGGCTACAGTCCAAGCTATTTCTTCTAATGGTGCGACTTCTGTCGGCATCCAAAGTTATCCAACTTGAATAAACGCTTGGAGGTAAAGATGGCAGCAGTGGTGTAGTCACTTATTATTGATATCTACATAGCACATGGATGTGAATCCATTTTTGGACATTTCTCCAGGCCCATCCCTCAGCTTTTCAACAAAACAGAGCAATGTTATTGTTATTGCCCTTTAAACAGCTGCATATTATAAGAATATCAAAGTGTCACCAACAAAAAGGTAAACAATAGGCCTATACAGTGGCAATTTTAGCATGTAAATCTTGGTGGGGAAAAAAATAGAATTGTGGGATGATTGCCAGCAAAGCCACTACACAACACAACACTAAACAATACATGAACTGCACAATACCACTGCTACACCTGTCTAACAGCGGAGCCTTGTCTGGCAGTGAAACAGTTAATTCAGCCTCATTTACTGCCTTTTAAAAAAAACTAACTGATATGGCTGACTTGCTTTAACAAATGTGGTTTCTACTGACAATTGAGATGTACAAACTATGGCATAAGGGGATGACAAGAGGATAACAGGCAATCCGTAATTTCGATGAAATTTTTATTTTATTTTTTATTTCACCTTTATTTAACCATGTAGGCCAGTTGAGAACAAGTTCTCATTTACAACTGCGACCTGGCCAAGATAAAGCAAAGCAGTGCGACAAAAACAACAACATAGTCACACATGGGATAAACAGACGTACAGTCAATAACACAATAGAAAAATCTATATACAGTGTGTGCAAATGTAGTAAGATTAGGGAGGTAAGGCAATAAATAGGCCATAGTGGGAAAATAATTACAATTTAGCATTAACACTGGAGTGATAGATGTGCAGATGATGATATGCAAATAGAGATACTGGGGTGTAAAAGAGCAACAACAACAAAACATCCAAAAATAATATGGAGATGAGGTACAGTGCCTTGCGAAAGTATTCGGCCCTCTTGAACTTTGCGACCTTTTGCCACATTTCAGGCTTCAAACATAAAGCTATAAAACTGTATTTTTTTATGAAGAATCAACAATCATGAAGTGGAACGACATTTATTGGATATTTCAAACTTTTTTAACAAATCAAAAACTGAAAAATTGGGCGTGCAAAATTATTCAGCCCCCTTAAGTTAATACTTTGTAGCGCCACCTTTTGCTGCGATTACAGTTGTAAGTCGCTTGGGGTATGTCTCTATCAGTTTTGCACATCGAGAGACTGACATCCCATTCCTCCTTGCAAAACAGCTCGAGCTCAGTGAGGTTGGATGGAGAGCATTTGTGAACAGCAGTTTTCAGTTCTTTCCACAGATTCTCGATTGGATTCAGGTCTGGACTTTGACTTGGTCATTCTAACACCTGGATATGTTTATTTTTGAACCATTCCATTGTAGATTTTGCTTTATGTTTTGGATCATTGTCTTGTTGGAAGACAAATCTCCGTCCCAGTCTCAGGTCTTTTGCAGACTCCATCAGGTTTTCTTCCAGAATGGTCCTGTATTTGGCTCCATCCATCTTCCCATCAATTTTAACCATCTTCCCTGTCCCTGCTGAAGAAAAGCAGGCCCAAACCATGATGCTGCCACCACCATGTTTGACAGTGGGGATAGGGTGATCAGGGTGATGAGCTGTGTTGCTTTTACGCCAAACATAACGTTTTGCATTGTTGCCAAAAAGTTCAATTTTGGTTTCATCTGACCAGAGCACCTTCTTCCACATGTTTGGTGTGTCTCCCAGGTGGCTTGTGGCAAACTTTAAACAACACTTTTTATGGATATCTTTAAGAAATGGCTTTCTTCTTGCCACTCTTCCACAAAGGCCAGATTTGTGCAATATACGACTGATTGTTGTCCTATGGACAGAGTCTCCCACCTCAGCTGTAGATCTCTGCAGTTCATCCAGAGTGATCATGGGCCTCTTGGCTGTATCTCTGATCAGTCTTCTCCTTGTATGAGCTTAAAGTTTAGAGGGACGGCCAGGTCTTGGTAGATTTGCAGTGGTCTGATACTCCTTCCATTTCAATATTATCGCTTGCACAGTGCTCCTTGGGATGTTTAAAGCTTGGGAAATCTTTTTGTATCCAAATCCGGCTTTAAACTTCTTCACAACAGTATCTCGGACCTGCCTGGTGTGTTCCTTGTTCTTCATGATGCTCTCTGCGCATTTGACGGACCTCTGAGACTATCACAGTGCAGGTGCATTTATACGGAGACTTGATTACACACAGGTGGATTGTATTTATCATCATTAGTCATTTAGGTCAACATTGGATCATTCAGAGATCCTCACTGAACTTCTGGAGAGAGTTTGCTGCACTGAAAGTAAAGGGGCTGAATAATTTTGCACGCCCAATTTTTCAGTTTTTGATTTGTTAAAAAAGTTTGAAATATCCAATAAATGTCGTTCCACTTCATGATTGTGTCCCATTTGTTGTTGATTCTTCACAAAAAAATACAGTTTTATATCTTTATGTTTGAAGCCTGAAATGTGGCAAAAGGTCGCAAAGTTCAAGGGGGCCGAATACTTTCGCAAGGCACTGTAGTTGGGTGGGCTATTTACAGATGGACTGTGTACAGGTGCAGTGATCGGTAAGCTGCTCTGACAGCTGATGCTTAAAGTTAGTGAGGGAGCTATAAGTCTCCAGCTTCAGTGATTTTTGCAATTTGTTCCAGTCATTGGCAGCAGAGAACTGGAAGGTAAGGCGGCCAAAGGAGGTGTTGGCTTTGGGGATGACCAGTGTAATATACCTGCTGAAGCGCGTGCTACGGGTGGGTGTTGCTATGGTGACCTTTACCTAGTAAAGACTTAGAGATGACATGGAGCCAGTGGGTTTGGCGACCAATATGTAGCGAGGGCCAGCCAATGAGAGCATACAGGTCATGGTGGTGGGTAGTATATGGGGCTTTGGTGACAAAAACGGAGGGCACTGTGATAGACTACATCCATATTTGCTGAGTAGAGTGTTATTTTGTAAATGACATCGCCGAAGTTAAGGATCGGTAGGATAGTCAGTTTTACGAGAGTATGTTTGGCAGCATGAGTCAAGGAGGCTTTGTTTGCGAAATAGGAAGCCGATTCTAGATTTAATTCGGGATTGGTTAATGTAAGTCTGGAAGGAGAGTTTACAGTCTAACCAGACACCTAGGTATTTGTAGTTGCCCACATATTCTAAGTCAGAACCGTCCGGAGTAGTGATGCTAGTCGGGCGGGCGGGTGCGGGCAGCGATCAGTTGAAGAGCATGCATTTAGTTTTACTAGCATTTAAGAGCAGTTGGAAACCACGGAAGAAGTGTTGTATGGCGTTGATGCTCGTTTGGAGGTTTGTTAACACAGTGTCCAAAGAAGGGCCAGATATATACAGAATGGTGTCGTCTGTGTAAAGGTGGATCAGAGAATCACCCGTAGCAAGAGCGACATCATTGATATATACAGAGAAAAGAGTCGGCCAGAGAATTGATCCCTGTGGCATCTCCCATAGAGACTGCCAGAGGTCCGGACTACAGGCCCTCCAATTTGACACACTGAACCCTATCTGAGAAGTAGTTGGTGAACCAGGTGAGGCAGTCATTTGAGAAACGAAGGCTATTGAGTCTGACAATAAGAATGGGTGAGGCGGGTTGCAGGAAAGTATATTTAGTTTGTAGATGGAAAGTGAGATTAAAATATATGTGGAAAAATTTAAAACAGACTATTTACACGGGACAAGACAAACACACGTACGACTGCTACGCCATCTTGGATTGATGAGTGAGCTAAGACGGACGTAGTCAATATAACTATTCGGCACTTTTGAAATGTACAGCGGCAGAATTCAGAACATGGGCCGTTCTTACAGTTTTCACCCTGTACACCAAGTCAGAATTAGGATAAATAAAGGGTTTCATATAAACAGACAATGAAAGCTCTTACAATATTCGATGATTACATTTCTCAAAAACAGGTTATAGGCTACATGTGCACCACCATGTCTGAACAGTAGGCGAAATTAAGAGGTAAAAATATACCAAATTATTAAGGTGAGGTACATGGCCTACTAACAGCTTACTACACAACATTTATTTACCTTATTTTATTTAACCTTTATTTAACTAGGCAAGTCAGTTAAGAACAAATTCTTATTTACAATGACGGCCTACCGGGTTAGGGTTAGGGTACTTTCTTAGCTACTGTATACATACAGTGGGGCAAAAAGTATTTAGTCAGCCACCAATTGTGCAAGTTCTCCCACTCAAAAAGATGAGAGAGGCCTGTAATTTTCATCATACTATGACAGTCAAAATGAGAGAAAAAAGTCCAGAAAATCACATTGTAGGATTTTTAATGAATTTATTTGCAAATTATGGTGGAAAATAAGTATTTGGTCAATAACAAAAGTTTATCTCAATACTTTGTTATATACCCTTTGTTGGCAATGACAGAGGTCAAACGTTTTCTGTAAGTCTTCACAAGATTTTCACACACTGTTGCTGGTATTTTGGCCCATTCCTCCATGCAGATCTCCTCTAGAGCAGTGATGTTTTGGGGCTGTTGCTGGGCAACTCCCTCCAAAGATTTTCTATGGGGTTGAGATCTGGAGACTGGCTAGGCCACTCCAGGACCTTGAAATGCTTCTTACGAAGCCACTCTTCCGTTGCCCGGGCGGTGTGTTTGGGATCATTGTCATGCTGAAAGACCTAGCCACGTTTCATCTTCAATGCCCTTGCTGATGGAAGGAGGTTTTCACTCAAAATCTCACGATACATGGCCCCATTCATTCTTTCCTTTACACGGATCAGTCGTCCTGGTCCCTTTGCAGAAAAACAGCCCCAAAGCATGATGTTTCCACCCCCATGCTTAACAGTAGGTATGGTGTTCTTTGGATGCAACTCAGCATTCTTTGTCCTCCAAACACGACAAGTTGAGTTTTTACCAAAAAGTTATATTTTGGTTTCCTCTGACCATATGACATTCTCCCAATCTTCTTCTGCATCATCCAAATGCTCTCTAGCAAACTTCAAACGGGCCTGGACATGTACTGGCTTAAGCAGGGGGACACGTCTGGCACTGCAGGATTTGAGTCCCTGGCGGCGTAGTGTGTTACTGATGGTAGGCTTTGTTACTTTGGTCCCAGCTCTCTGCAGGTCATTCACTAGGTCCCCCGTGTGGTTCTGGGATTTTTGCTCACCGTTCTTGTGATCATTTTGACCCATGGGGTGAGATCTTGCGTGGAGCCCCAGATCGAGGGAGATTATCAGTGGTCTTGTATGTCTTCCCTTTCCTAATAATTGCTCCCACAGTTGATTTCTTCAAACCAAGCTGCTTACCTATTGCAGATTCAGTCTTCCTAGCCTGGTGCAGGTCTACAATTTTGTTTCTGGTGTCCTTTGACAGCTCTTTGGTCTTGGCCATAGTGGAGTTTGGAGTGTGACTGTTTGAGGTTGTGGACAGGTGTCTTTTACTGTGATAACAAGTTCAAACAGGTGCCATTAATACAGGTAACGAGTGGAGGACAGAGGAGCCTCTTAAAGAATAGGTCTGTGAGAGGTCTGTGAGAGCCAGAAATCTTGCTTGTTTGTAGGTGACCAAATACTTATTTTCCATCATAACTTGCAAATAAATTCATTACAAATCCTACAATGTGATTTTCTGTTTTTTTTCCTTCTCATTTTGTCTGTCATAGTTGAAGTGTACCTATGATGAAAATTACAGGCCTCTCTCATCTGTTTAAGTGGGAGAACTTGCACAATTGGTGGCTGACTAAATACTTTTTTGCCCCGCTGTATCTCCCTGGAATATTACACCATTTATGCAGCAGCATACAAGACATTTTTGGACTCACCACTCATTGTTGAATTTGCGATTTCACAATTGTTGTGTGATGTTTATGTCCAACAGCCGATGAGCACCAACGCGTTTTATATATAATTTTTCATCATTATTTCTCTGCATATGACAAAGATTAAAAAGGATTTGCCAGTAGATTATCGACTTGATTCATGATGATGACTGCTAGCTAAGTCCATTCAAAGCTACTGTAGATATAACGTGATTTGATGAAATTTTATCTGTGGCCAATGACCTGGCCTTCTTGGATGGGCACTTCTAATGTAACTCTATGGCAGCACCCAAGGGGCTTGAATTATCAAAGTCTACCCTTAGACTTGGCGGTGACGTAGAGCCAATCACGGCACAATGCTCCGTAATTGTTTCTGGCTTGCCCCATCACCACAGAAAGCACTGAGCTAGGTTGAAACACCTGCATTTTGGAGCTGCCTTACTCAAGAAAACAAAAAAGAGACCATATTTGTATACGGCTTTATTAACTCAACCATTTTTATTTTAATTTTATTTTTTACATTGTTCGTAAACTGATATGTGACACGTATTAATGTCAAAATAACATGCAAAACAGGCAAGCCCCACCCCCCCCAATTTTTTTTTACTAATTTCTTTGCTAAAAATGTGGTGCTCAAAACCAGCCCCACATGCCCTGAATGACAGTCGCCACTGGGCCTATAGCAAATGCAGCATACGGCATTCATTTTTCACATGCAAATAGCACTTTTCAGTAATGCTCAAAGCATGCCATTCCATGAGCACAGCATTTTGTTTTTCAACTTGAATCAATGAGCCCAATCAGTCCTCCATGACAACTAAATCATAAACAACAGAGTAGGACTGGCTAATAGGTCATTATTTTTGGGGTTATGCTCAGGTAAAACAATTTGGCTAACCTATACTTCCATATTTCCAAGTCCTATTCTTGAAGATCAAGGGGTATAACATTTATTGGAATGACTGGAATTCTAATAGACTTTGGTTTTTAATGTAAAGATATAATTGAATCATATTATTATATATAGTAGAAAGTAATGGGTTAGAAGAAGCCTACATAACCAACCCATAAAGTAAAAATTACCATCCATATATGGCCAGCTATGTAAACTTCAACATTGATTTATCCTGCAATAGACGTCGTTCAATTGGTAACATTCATTTTGGTCTTCTTCTAATGCCTCTTAAGGGGAAAGAAATCTAAAAATAACTGAAGGTAATCAGATTACATTACTGAGTTTGGGTTATCCAAAAGTTACGTTACTGATTACAATTTTTGACAGGTAACTAGTAAATGTAACTGATTACATTTAGGCAATAACCTACCCAACCATGTGTGTGACCCAGCTGCTGTCAAGCGGCCCTTATACTCCCCAAGGACAAGCTTTGCTGGATAGGCGTTCAAATATTTATCTCTTAAAAGGACAAAGGTCAATTCCATCCATTTAATTTCAAGTCCATTCAGAGAATTTAGGCTACTGAAATTAATTTCGTAAACTGAAAGTTTTCATCGAGAATATACTGAAATTATATTAATTACCTAAAATAATAACTGAGAATTAAAATGTCACTGTTTAAATGAGAAACCTACACAGATTATATTGAATGAATGTCCCCCACTCCTTAATGTCCTCCACTCCACTCCACTCCACTCCAGTCCTTAAAATACTTGCCACAACTTGTCAGTCTAGCAATTTATCTTATCATAGGCAGGTCTCGCCATCTAGTGGTGAAATGTAACACTAACTCAGTACACAACGATGTAGTCATTGCAAAAGAATGCTATGCCAAAACGAGTCAATGGCAAAACAATCATAAGGGACAGTTCGAAAATAACTCCAGTGGGAGGGTGGTCCAAAATAGGGAGGGTTGTCAAATTCTGTTATTTTTACTTTGGAGAGGGTTGTGTGGTATTGTATTTGGAACAGGAGAGAGTGGTGCGTTTATTTCCTTGTTTACATTTGTCGTTTTACTATATAATTTCTTCCATCCTAGACAAATGTCCTCATCTGCTTGGATGAACCTCCCCTATATCTAGGTGTTTTGGTACTTCCCTTTTGACCTATGCTTTTTCATGTGCTTACTATACCACAGGTCATTAAAGTCTACCGGTCTAACTCTCTATCCTGCCTTCTATGCGCCATTCATAGTGGCAATAGTGGTAGGTATATAATTTGTCCACATCTAGGCTAACTATCAATATAAAGGGAGTGGCTCCTAATGCGTGACCGGATCTTTTATTTCTGAGGCTCGTAAATATAGCATCAAAATGCTGAAAATCTGATTTTCCCGAGCTGATCACTGTCTGCAGTCGGCTCAGATCGTGTAATGAAACAGGCAGAGAGAATGAACTCGTCTGTCCGTAGACCTGCGTAGCATCGATGTGCCAAAAAAGTCTATATCCAAATTTTTAAATACAGTTATTGTTATTTGTGGTCGTAATCATTATTTTTTAGTTAATAACATTTTTTACAAGGGGAGAGTTATGTGAGAATATATTTAACATTGGGTGGGGTGTGTATATTTTTTAATGCCAGATCAAGTTGTACAACCACCAATGACTCTCTGTTCCATTACATTACACAGTCATTGTCTGCTGTACAGGGGAGTTTTGTGAAGAGCCAATCTGAACATTAACAAGTCTCGCTTTTGTTACGGTTTAGGAAGCATAAGGACCTTATATTTAATATCAGTGAGAAATGATTTTCTAAAAACAAAAGGTTAAATTGATACACACCTTGATAGGGTTAAGGTTAGTGTTCCCACATGGCCATATCTACATGTTACAGCACTTGTTTACGGAAGACAGAGGCGACCACCTTTGCTAATTAGCTATCTAGCATGCTCCAAACACCTTTGTGTAAGCGTAACTTGGGAAGTGTAGTGGAAGTGTAGTTTCGTTGGATGGAAGAACCAATAGCTGTATGGATCTGCGCAAAACCGCTACAGTAAGTGTATCTTTTTTATTTGAAGAATCCTTTCTTGCTGATGAAAGATAAGGGCCATGTGTTTCGAAAACCGTATTGCAAGCGGTGATTATTGACGTTTCTAAACATTAAAACAATGTCAGGATTGTAGTTCACGTGAGGTGGGCGATGCTACTGGCTGAAAACTAGGGAGAAGGCAGAAGAGGTGGGTAGTAAGTAACACGTTACATGTAGTTAAGTAAATTTTTGGAGGAACTAGTACTTTTCTAGTTACTCTCTGTGGGCTGTACTTGTAATCTTAATCAAGTAATTTCTGAAGGAAGTAACTTACTTTTACTTCATTACATTTTACCAAATCACTTCAGTTACACAGCTTTATACTATTGTATTGTCACTGTCAGATGAAAGCGTTGTCCCTCCAAAAAACTTTATTTAAAATAAATTATTTTACATGAATCGATACTATTGGTTCCCAATTAGCTGTCAAGCTCCCACCTATTCCTCTCTTTGGATTGGTGGATCCATGTCGTTATTTAATACTTTTTGGAGTATTCAATGAGGGGTGTTGACGTCAACCGCATGTATTCAATGGTAAGAGATGTTATGCTACTTGCCTCATGTCATGAATATGCATAGCCATCTCGAGACAACTCCTATATAAAGTGATTTTATTTGGAATGAGTCCAAATAAAAGTTTGCGAAACGTAGCGCGTACAGTAGGTCACTTCTTGAATACGTACTCCATTTGTACTTATTTTGAAGCATGCATAGATGCAAGCTTCAAAGAAAGTATGCAAATAAATATGACACAAACGTTAAAAAAATTACACAACATCTATTGAAATCAATTGCAGCTAAATTGTTACGATTCACATATCTAGCTGATAATTGTGAAGTCAAACGTTTGCTTTGTGTATATCTTGATTCGTCTATTGTTGCCATTGTCCTGGCTGGAAGGAGGTTCAGTGAATGGGGCTGTGAAGCGTGAGGTAATACAGTAGGGGGAGTGCGAGTGCTTCTTAAATGTATTGCTTTATGCATTCTCCTCACTCGCGTCCACACAAAAACGTACTCAGGAGAACGGAGTGGAGAATACAATCGGAGCATGAGTGTGGAGCATGGTAGTATGTTTGGAAAAACACCCCTAGAGTTTGAGAGCTACAAGCCCCCACTCACCCAGTAATTTTTGAACTGTCCCTAAATTATCCTATTAAAACACTACATGGGAAATACGTCATGAACTCACAACAATTGAAAGTGCAGAGTATAAAACAGTACTTAGCCTAATATATTATTAACAGCCACGATAGCGTCGTCTACTGGTAGGTCTATTTTGAATCAATATTTCAACTCGCCACCAAACTCTACCTTCCACTGGTGTTTCCCTACTGCAGTCCTCAGGTTGCCCCAGCAACACACATTCACATTTTAGAGCTAGACAAGCACGCTTGATTCAATTTGTTAACTAATCCTTCGATTAGTTAAATCAGTCCAGAGCTACAACAACGTGTGCTGATTGAACCAAACTAAATAGTTGGAGGATGCAGGGATCGATCCCGCTACCTCTCGCATGCTAAGCGACCGCTCTACCATTTGAGCTAATCCTCTTGTGCCTCCAACAAGAAGTATGAAATCTCAATGACCGCACTGCCAAATCCCTCGTCCATAAGAATGGATACTTTTAAAAAAGTATGCTTGCTTCAGCTGTCTAAAAGTATTTTTCATGGTAGTTCAGTAAAGGTTGAAGTAGCGATAGGAGTAAGCCCAGTGGTGGAAATAGTTGTATTGTTGGGTTAGTATCCAGAGCTACAACAACAATGTGTGCTGATTGAACCAAACTAAATAGTTGGAGGATGCGGGCATCAATCCCTCTACCTCTCGCATGCTAAGCGAGCGCTCTACCATTTGAGCTAATCCCACTGTGCCTCCAACAAGAAGTATGAAATCTCAAGGACCACACTGCCAAATCCCTCGTCCATAAGTAAGTATACTTTTTAAAAAGTATGCTTGCTTCAGCTGTCTAAAAGTATTTTTCATGGTAGTTCAGTAAAGGTTGAAGTAGTGACTGCAGTAAGCCCAGTGGTGGAAATAGTTGTATTGTTGGGTTAGTGAGTTCTGGGTGTATGATAGCAGAAAAACCTGCGAGTCTGGAGTTCCCCCTGCTGGCTGTCTGTGGAATAACATTAGGATCAGTTGATCGTGGGGAAATGCATGTTAGTCGCCCGAAACATGGTCACTGTTTTCCTGTCTTTTGTCATGCTTATGCTCACTGCGTCTCAGTGGATCGCTCCAAGGCCTTTCTACTGTAAGCAGAGGAGAGGACAGCCTTCCAGTAGAATAAATAAGAGTCACAGCTCCCAACATTTACTAACAAATGAACAGCTACTAAATCAAAGATCTGTCTCATAAACTACACATGTGATAACCAAAGGGGATTTTTGCATTACCCCAAGCGACCACATAATTTGTCCCTTTAATTGAAGTAATAATTCGGTGGTTTGGTGGGATTTCCTAAATTCCAGTGTGTTTCTGCTTGCCACAACAAAGTCAAAAGAGAGAATGAACTGGCACACAGACTAAGATATTAGGACCTGTTTAGTAGCAAAAAGAAGGCTGTCCATCATATCGCAAAGCCATTATGACAAGGGCTCCTCCTCCCCTGTAGGATTAATAATAATAATTATGATTTATTCTATATAGCACTTTTCATTACACACAGAATCTCAAAGTAGCTTTAAAAACTCAAATAAACTCAAGGTGATCTGGTACATACTTGGCCGATGGCTTCCAAAGCTTCAGATGATAATAATAAGATGGAGAATGATGGAGTCTGTAGTTAGAGAGGAGTTGAGGCAGTAAGGCAGTTCACTTCAGATACTTAGCTTGCACTTGTATGTGCTAGAGAACTGTGCTACATACCAATTATTTTCAATATGTATAAATATAGAGATAGAAATATATGTATGACTCCTGCTCTTTTTGTTTTACCTTTTAATAAATCACTTAAATGGGGATCCCTCTTAATGGTTCATGAGTAATTTGGTATTGTTCGGCATGTTTAACGTTACCTGCCTAAGTACCTTAGATCGCAAGCCCATAATTAGTAAATAGGGCTGACTGGCTAGCTACTAGTACTGTTAACTAGCCAGATAGCCACAAAGCATTGTTAGCTAGCTAATGTAACCATGCAGAATTGACATCTATCTTACATATTATTCGTTTTAGGTCATTTTTGTCCTGTTTAGCTATCTGGCTAGCTAAATTGTTACGATTCACATATCTAGCTGATAATTATGAAGTCAAACGTTTGCTTTGTGTATATCTTGATTCGTCTAATGTTGCCATTGTCCTGGCTGGAAGGAGGTTCAGTGAATGGGGCTGTGAAGCGTGAGGTAATACAGTAGGGGGAGTGCGAGTGCTTCTTAAATGTATTGCTTTATGCATTCTCCTCACTCGCGTCCACACAAAAACGTACTCAAGAGAATGGAGTGGAGAATACAATCGGAGCATGAGTGTGGAGTATGGTAGTATGTTTGGAAAAACACCCCTAGAGTTTGAGAGCTACAAGCCCCCACTCACCCAGTAATTTTTGAACTGTCCCTAAATTATTCTATTAAAACACTACATGGGAAATACGTCATGAACTCACAACAATTGAAAGTGCAGAGTATAAAACAGTACTTAGCCTAATATATTATTAACAGCCACGATAGCGTTGTCTACTGGTAGGTCTATTTTGAATCAATATTTCAACTCGCCACCACACTCTACCTTCCACTGGTGTTTCCCAACTGCAGTTCTCAGGTTGCCCCAGCAACACACATTCACATTTTAGAGCCAGACAAGCACGCTTGATTCAATTTGTTAACTAATCCTTCGATTAGTTAAATCAGTCCAGAGATACAACAACGTGTGCTGATTGAACCAAACTAAATAGTTGGAGGATGCGGGCATCGATCCCGCTACCTCTCACATGCTAAGCGAGCGCTCTACCATTTGAGCTAATCCCCCTGTGCCTCCAACAAGAAGTATGAAATCTCAATGACCGCACTGCCAAATCCCTCGTCCATAAGAAAGGATACTTTTTAAAAAGTATGCTTGCTTCAGCTGTCTAAAAGTATTTTTCATGGTAGTTCAGTAAAGGTTGAAGTAGTGATAGGAGTAAGCCCAGTGGTGGAAATGGTTGTATTGTTGGGTTAGTATCCAGAGCTACAACAACAATGTGTGCTGATTGAACCAAACTAAATAGTTGGAGGATGCGGGCATCGATCCCACTACCTCTCGCATGCTAAGCGAGCACTCTACCATTTGAGCTAATCCCCCTGTGCCTCCAACAAGAAGTATGAAATCTCAATGACCACACTGCCAAATCCCTCGTCCATAAGTAAGGATACTTTTTAAAAAGTATGCTTGCTTCAGCTGTCTAAAAGTATTTTTCATGGTAGTTCAGTAAAGGTTGAAGTAGTGACTGCAGTAAGCCCAGTGGTGGAAATAGTTGTATTGTTGGGTTAGTGAGTTTTGGGTGTATGATAGCAGAAAAACCTGCGAGTCTGGAGTTCCCCCTGCTGGCTGTCTGTGGAATAACATTAGGATCAGTTGATCGTGGGGAAATGCATGTTAGTCGCCCGAAACATGGTCACTGTTTTCCTGTCTTTTGTCGTGCTTATGCTCACTGCGTCTCAGTGGATCGCTCCAAGGCCTTTCTACTGTAAGCAGAGGAGAGGACAGCCTTCCAGTAGAATAAATAAGAGTCACAGCTCCCAACATTTACTAACAAATGAACAGCTACTAAATCAAAGATCTGTCTCATAAACTACACATGTGATAACCAAAGGGGATTTTTGCATTACCCCAAGCGACCACATAATTTGTCCCTTTAATTGAAGTAATAATTCGGTGGTTTGGTGGGATTTCCTAAATTCCAGTGTGTTTCTGCTTGCCACAACAAAGTCAAAAGAGAGAATGAACTGGCACACAGACTAAGATATTAGGACCTGTTTAGTAGCAAAAAGAAGGCTGTCCATCATATCGCAAAGCCATTATGACAAGGGCTCCTCCTCCCCTGTAGGATAAATAATAATAATTATGATTTATTCTATATAGCACTTTTCATTACACACAGAATCTCAAAGTAGCTTTAAAAACTCAAATAAACTCAAGGTGATCTGGTACATACTTGGCCGATGGCTTCCAAAGCTTCAGATGATAATAATAAGATGGAGAGTGATGGAGTCTGTAGTTAGAGAGGAGTTGAGGCAGTAAGGCAGTTCACTTCAGATACTTAGCTTGCACTTGTATGTGCTAGAGAACTGTGCTACATACCAATTATTTTCAATATGTATAAATATAGAGATAGAAATATATGTATGACTCCTGCTCTTTTTGTTTTACCTTTTAATAAATCACTTAAATGGGGATCCCTCTTAATGGTTCATGAGTAATTTGGTATTGTTCGGCATGTTTAACGTTACCTGCCTAAGTACCTTAGATCGCAAGCCCATAATTAGTCAATAGGGCTGACTGGCTAGCTACTAGTACTGTTAACTAGCCAGATAGCAACAAAGCATTGTTAGCTAGCTAATGTAACCATGAAGAATTGACATCTATCTTACATATTATTCGTTTTAGGTCATTTTTGTCCTGTTTAGCTATCTGGCTAGCTAAATTGTTACGATTCACATATCTAGCTGATAATTGTGACGTCAAACGTTTGCTTTGTGTATATCTTGATTCGTCTATTGTTGCCATTGTCCTGGCTGGAAGGAGGTTCAGTGAATGGGGCTGTGAAGCGTGAGGTAATACAGTAGGGGGAGTGCGAGTGCTTCTTAAATGTATTGCTTTATGCATTCTCCTCACTCGCGTCCACACAAAAACGTACTCAAGAGAACGGAGTGGAGAATACAATCGGAGCATGAGTGTGGAGCATGGTAGTATGTTTGGAAAAACACCCCTAGAGTTTGAGAGCTACAAGCCCCCACTCACCCAGTAATTTTTGAACTGTCCCTAAATTATCCTATTAAAACACTACATGGGAAATACGTCATGAACTCACAACAATTGAAAGTGCAGAGTATAAAACAGTACTTAGCCTAATATATTATGAACAGCCACGATAGCGTCGTCTACTGTTTGGTCTATTTTGAATCAATATTTCAACTCGCCACCACACTCTACGTATTTCCCACTGGTGTTTCCCAACTGCAGTCCTCAGGTTGCCCCAGCAACACACATTCACATTTTAGAGCCAGACAAGCACGCTTGATTCAATTTGTTAACTAATCCTTCGATTAGTTAAATCAGTCCAGAGCTACAACAACGTGTGCTGATTGAACCAAACTAAATAGTTGGAGGATGCGGGCATCGATCCCGCTACCTCTCGCATGCTAAGCGAGCGCTCTACCATTTGAGCTAATCCCCCTGTGCCTCCAACAAGAAGTATGAAATCTCAATGACCGCACTGCCAAATCCCTCGTCCATAAGAAAGGATACTTTTTAACAAGTATGCTTGCTTCAGCTGTCTAAAAGTATTTTTCATGGTAGTTCAGTAAAGGTTGAAGTAGTGATAGGAGTAAGCCCAAAGGTGGAAATAGTTGTATTGTTGGGTTAGTATCCAGAGCTACAACAACAATGTGTGCTGATTGAACCAAACTAAATAGTTGGAGGATGCGGGCATCGATCCCGCTACCTCTCGCATGCTAAGCAAGCGCTCTACCATTTGAGCTAATCCCCCTGTGCATCCAACAAGAAGTATGAAATCTCAATGACCACACTGCCAAATCCCTCGTCCATAAGTAAGGATACTTTTTAAAAAGTATGCTTGTCAGCTGTCTAAAAGTATTTTTCATGGTAGTTCAGTAAAGGTGGAAGTAGTGACTGCAGTAAGCCCAGTGGTGGAAATAGTTGTATTGTTGGGTTAGTGAGTTTTGGGTGTATGATAGCAGAAAAACCTGCGAGTCTGGAGTTCCCCCTGCTGGCTGTCTGTGGAATAACATTAGGATCAGTTGATCGTGGGGAAATGCATGTTAGTCGCCCGAAACATGGTCACTGTTTTCCTGTCTTTTGTCGTGCTTATGCTCACTGCGTCTCAGTGGATCGCTCCAAGGCCTTTCTACTGTAAGCAGAGGAGAGGACAGCCTTCCAGTAGAATAAATAAGAGTCACAGCTCCCAACATTTACTAACAAATGAACAGCTACTAAATCAAAGATCTGTCTCATAAACTACACATGTGCCTACATGTGATAACCAAAGGGGATTTTTGCATTACCCCAAGCGACCACATAATTTGTCCCTTTAATTGAAGTAATAATTCGGTGGTTTGGTGGGATTTCCTAAATTCCAGTGTGTTTCTGCTTGCCACAACAAAGTCAAAAGAGAGAATGAACTGGCACACAGACTAAGATATTAGGACCTGTTTAGTAGCAAAAAGAAGGCTGTCCATCATATCGCAAAGCCATTATGACAAGGGCTCCTCCTCCCCTGTAGGATAAATAATAATAATTATGATTTATTCTATATAGCACTTTTCATTACACACAGAATCTCAAAGTAGCTTTAAAAACTCAAATAAACTCAAGGTGATCTGGTACATACTTGGCCGATGGCTTCCAAAGCTTCAGATGATAATAATAAGATGGAGAGTGATGGAGTCTGTAGTTAGAGAGGAGTTGAGGCAGTAAGGCAGTTCACTTCAGATACTTAGCTTGCACTTGTATGTGCTAGAGAACTGTGCTACATACCAATTATTTTCAATATGTATAAATATAGAGATAGAAATATATGTATGACTCCTGCTCTTTTTGTTTTACCTTTTAATAAATCACTTAAATGGGGATCCCTCTTAATGGTTCATGAGTAATTTGGTATTGTTCGGCATGTTTAACGTTACCTGCCTAAGTACCTTAGATCGCAAGCCCATAATTAGTCAATAGGGCTGACTGGCTAGCTACTAGTACTGTTAACTAGCCAGATAGCAACAAAGCATTGTTAGCTAGCTAATGTAACCATGAAGAATTGACATCTATCTTACATATTATTCGTTTTAGGTCATTTTTGTCCTGTTTAGCTATCTGGCTAGCTAAATTGTTACGATTCACATATCTAGCTGATAATTGTGACGTCAAACGTTTGCTTTGTGTATATCTTGATTCGTCTATTGTTGCCATTGTCCTGGCTGGAAGGAGGTTCAGTGAATGGGGCTGTGAAGCGTGAGGTAATACAGTAGGGGGAGTGCGAGTGCTTCTTAAATGTATTGCTTTATGCATTCTCCTCACTCGCGTCCACACAAAAACGTACTCAAGAGAACGGAGTGGAGAATACAATCGGAGCATGAGTGTGGAGCATGGTAGTATGTTTGGAAAAACACCCCTAGAGTTTGAGAGCTACAAGCCCCCACTCACCCAGTAATTTTTGAACTGTCCCTAAATTATCCTATTAAAACACTACATGGGAAATACGTCATGAACTCACAACAATTGAAAGTGCAGAGTATAAAACAGTACTTAGCCTAATATATTATGAACAGCCACGATAGCGTCGTCTACTGTTTGGTCTATTTTGAATCAATATTTCAACTCGCCACCACACTCTACGTATTTCCCACTGGTGTTTCCCAACTGCAGTCCTCAGGTTGCCCCAGCAACACACATTCACATTTTAGAGCCAGACAAGCACGCTTGATTCAATTTGTTAACTAATCCTTCGATTAGTTAAATCAGTCCAGAGCTACAACAACGTGTGCTGATTGAACCAAACTAAATAGTTGGAGGATGCGGGCATCGATCCCGCTACCTCTCGCATGCTAAGCGAGCGCTCTACCATTTGAGCTAATCCCCCTGTGCCTCCAACAAGAAGTATGAAATCTCAATGACCGCACTGCCAAATCCCTCGTCCATAAGAAAGGATACTTTTTAACAAGTATGCTTGCTTCAGCTGTCTAAAAGTATTTTTCATGGTAGTTCAGTAAAGGTTGAAGTAGTGATAGGAGTAAGCCCAGTGGTGGAAATAGTTGTATTGTTGGGTTAGTATCCAGAGCTACAACAACAATGTGTGCTGATTGAACCAAACTAAATAGTTGGAGGATGCGGGCATCGATCCCGCTACCTCTCGCATGCTAAGCAAGCGCTCTACCATTTGAGCTAATCCCCCTGTGCATCCAACAAGAAGTATGAAATCTCAATGACCACACTGCCAAATCCCTCGTCCATAAGTAAGGATACTTTTTAAAAAGTATGCTTGCTTCAGCTGTCTAAAAGTATTTTTCATGGTAGTTCAGTAAAGGTGGAAGTAGTGACTGCAGTAAGCCCAGTGGTGGAAATAGTTGTATTGTTGGGTTAGTGAGTTTTGGGTGTATGATAGCAGAAAAACCTGCGAGTCTGGAGTTCCCCCTGCTGGCTGTCTGTGGAATAACATTAGGATCAGTTGATCGTGGGGAAATGCATGTTAGTCGCCCGAAACATGGTCACTGTTTTCCTGTCTTTTGTCGTGCTTATGCTCACTGCGTCTCAGTGGATCGCTCCAAGGCCTTTCTACTGTAAGCAGAGGAGAGGACAGCCTTCCAGTAGAATAAATAAGAGTCACAGCTCCCAACATTTACTAACAAATGAACAGCTACTAAATCAAAGATCTGTCTCATAAACTACACATGTGCCTACATGTGATAACCAAAGGGGATTTTTGCATTACCCCAAGCGACCACATAATTTGTCCCTTTAATTGAAGTAATAATTCGGTGGTTTGGTGGGATTTCCTAAATTCCAGTGTGTTTCTGCTTGCCACAACAAAGTCAAAAGAGAGAATGAACTGGCACACAGACTAAGATATTAGGACCTGTTTAGTAGCAAAAAGAAGGCTGTCCATCATATCGCAAAGCCATTATGACAAGGGCTCCTCCTCCCCTGTAGGATAAATAATAATAATTATGATTTATTCTATATAGCACTTTTCATTACACACAGAATCTCAAAGTAGCTTTAAAAACTCAAATAAACTCAAGGTGATCTGGTACATACTTGGCCGATGGCTTCCAAAGCTTCAGATGATAATAATAAGATGGAGAGTGATGGAGTCTGTAGTTAGAGAGGAGTTGAGGCAGTAAGGCAGTTCACTTCAGATACTTAGCTTGCACTTGTATGTGCTAGAGAACTGTGCTACATACCAATTATTTTCAATATGTATAAATATAGAGATAGAAATATATGTATGACTCCTGCTCTTTTTGTTTTACCTTTTAATAAATCACTTAAATGGGGATCCCTCTTAATGGTTCATGAGTAATTTGGTATTGTTCGGCATGTTTAACGTTACCTGCCTAAGTACCTTAGATCGCAAGCCCATAATTAGTCAATAGGGCTGACTGGCTAGCTACTAGTACTGTTAACTAGCCAGATAGCAACAAAGCATTGTTAGCTAGCTAATGTAACCATGAAGAATTGACATCTATCTTACATATTATTCGTTTTAGGTCATTTTTGTCCTGTTTAGCTATCTGGCTAGCTAAATTGTTACGATTCACATATCTAGCTGATAATTGTGACGTCAAACGTTTGCTTTGTGTATATCTTGATTCGTCTATTGTTGCCATTGTCCTGGCTGGAAGGAGGTTCAGTGAATGGGGCTGTGAAGCGTGAGGTAATACAGTAGGGGGAGTGCGAGTGCTTCTTAAATGTATTGCTTTATGCATTCTCCTCACTCGCGTCCACACAAAAACTTACTCAAGAGAACGGAGTGGAGAATACAATCGGAGCATGAGTGTGGAGCATGGTAGTATGTTTGGAAAAACACCCCTAGAGTTTGAGAGCTACAAGCCCCCACTCACCCAGTAATTTTTGAACTGTCCCTAAATTATCCTATTAAAACACTACATGGGAAATACGTCATGAACTCACAACAATTGAAAGTGCAGAGTATAAAACAGTACTTAGCCTAATATATTATGAACAGCCACGATAGCGTCGTCTACTGTTTGGTCTATTTTGAATCAATATTTCAACTCGCCACCACACTCTACGTATTTCCCACTGGTGTTTCCCAACTGCAGTCCTCAGGTTGCCCCAGCAACACACATTCACATTTTAGAGCCAGACAAGCACGCTTGATTCAATTTGTTAACTAATCCTTCGATTAGTTAAATCAGTCCAGAGCTACAACAACGTGTGCTGATTGAACCAAACTAAATAGTTGGAGGATGCGGGCATCGATCCCGCTACCTCTCGCATGCTAAGCGAGCGCTCTACCATTTGAGCTAATCCCCCTGTGCCTCCAACAAGAAGTATGAAATCTCAATGACCGCACTGCCAAATCCCTCGTCCATAAGAAAGGATACTTTTTAACAAGTATGCTTGCTTCAGCTGTCTAAAAGTATTTTTCATGGTAGTTCAGTAAAGGTTGAAGTAGTGATAGGAGTAAGCCCAAAGGTGGAAATAGTTGTATTGTTGGGTTAGTATCCAGAGCTACAACAACAATGTGTGCTGATTGAACCAAACTAAATAGTTGGAGGATGCGGGCATCGATCCCGCTACCTCTCGCATGCTAAGCGAGCGCTCTACCATTTGAGCTAATCCCCCTGTGCATCCAACAAGAAGTATGAAATCTCAATGACCACACTGCCAAATCCCTCGTCCATAAGTAAGGATACTTTTTAAAAAGTATGCTTGCTTCAGCTGTCTAAAAGTATTTTTCATGGTAGTTCAGTAAAGGTGGAAGTAGTGACTGCAGTAAGCCCAGTGGTGGAAATAGTTGTATTGTTGGGTTAGTGAGTTTTGGGTGTATGATAGCGGAAAAACCTGCGAGTCTGGAGTTCCCCCTGCTGGCTGTCTGTGGAATAACATTAGGATCAGTTGATCGTGGGGAAATGCATGTTAGTCGCCCGAAACATGGTCACTGTTTTCCTGTCTTTTGTCGTGCTTATGCTCACTGCGTCTCAGTGGATCGCTCCAAGGCCTTTCTACTGTAAGCAGAGGAGAGGACAGCCTTCCAGTAGAATAAATAAGAGTCACAGCTCCCAACATTTACTAACAAATGAACAGCTACTAAATCAAAGATCTGTCTCATAAACTACACATGTGCCTACATGTGATAACCAAAGGGGATTTTTGCATTACCCCAAGCGACCACATAATTTGTCCCTTTAATTGAAGTAATAATTCGGTGGTTTGGTGGGATTTCCTAAATTCCAGTGTGTTTCTGCTTGCCACAACAAAGTCAAAAGAGAGAATGAACTGGCACACAGACTAAGATATTAGGACCTGTTTAGTAGCAAAAAGAAGGCTGTCCATCATATCGCAAAGCCATTATGACAAGGGCTCCTCCTCCCCTGTAGGATAAATAATAATAATTATGATTTATTCTATATAGCACTTTTCATTACACACAGAATCTCAAAGTAGCTTTAAAAACTCAAATAAACTCAAGGTGATCTGGTACATACTTGGCCGATGGCTTCCAAAGCTTCAGATGATAATAATAAGATGGAGAGTGATGGAGTCTGTAGTTAGAGAGGAGTTGAGGCAGTAAGGCAGTTCACTTCAGATACTTAGCTTGCACTTGTATGTGCTAGAGAACTGTGCTACATACCAATTATTTTCAATATGTATAAATATAGAGATAGAAATATATGTATGACTCCTGCTCTTTTTGTTTTACCTTTTAATAAATCACTTAAATGGGGATCCCTCTTAATGGTTCATGAGTAATTTGGTATTGTTCGGCATGTTTAACGTTACCTGCCTAAGTACCTTAGATCGCAAGCCCATAATTAGTCAATAGGGCTGACTGGCTAGCTACTAGTACTGTTAACTAGCCAGATAGCAACAAAGCATTGTTAGCTAGCTAATGTAACCATGAAGAATTGACATCTATCTTACATATTATTCGTTTTAGGTCATTTTTGTCCTGTTTAGCTATCTGGCTAGCTAAATTGTTACGATTCACATATCTAGCTGATAATTGTGACGTCAAACGTTTGCTTTGTGTATATCTTGATTCGTCTATTGTTGCCATTGTCCTGGCTGGAAGGAGGTTCAGTGAATGGGGCTGTGAAGCGTGAGGTAATACAGTAGGGGGAGTGCGAGTGCTTCTTAAATGTATTGCTTTATGCATTCTCCTCACTCGCGTCCACACAAAAACGTACTCAAGAGAACGGAGTGGAGAATACAATCGGAGCATGAGTGTGGAGCATGGTAGTATGTTTGGAAAAACACCCCTAGAGTTTGAGAGCTACAAGCCCCCACTCACCCAGTAATTTTTGAACTGTCCCTAAATTATCCTATTAAAACACTACATGGGAAATACGTCATGAACTCACAACAATTGAAAGTGCAGAGTATAAAACAGTACTTAGCCTAATATATTATGAACAGCCACGATAGCGTCGTCTACTGTTTGGTCTATTTTGAATCAATATTTCAACTCGCCACCACACTCTACGTATTTCCCACTGGTGTTTCCCAACTGCAGTCCTCAGGTTGCCCCAGCAACACACATTCACATTTTAGAGCCAGACAAGCACGCTTGATTCAATTTGTTAACTAATCCTTCGATTAGTTAAATCAGTCCAGAGCTACAACAACGTGTGCTGATTGAACCAAACTAAATAGTTGGAGGATGCGGGCATCGATCCCGCTACCTCTCGCATGCTAAGCGAGCGCTCTACCATTTGAGCTAATCCCCCTGTGCCTCAACAAGAAGTATGAAATCTCAATGACCGCACTGCCAAATCCCTCGTCCATAAGAAAGGATACTTTTTAACAAGTATGCTTGCTTCAGCTGTCTAAAAGTATTTTTCATGGTAGTTCAGTAAAGGTTGAAGTAGTGATAGGAGTAAGCCCAAAGGTGGAAATAGTTGTATTGTTGGGTTAGTATCCAGAGCTACAACAACAATGTGTGCTGATTGAACCAAACTAAATAGTTGGAGGATGCGGGATATCCCGCTACCTCTCGCATGCTAAGCGAGCGCTCTACCATTTGAGCTAATCCCCCTGTGCATCCAACAAGAAGTATGAAATCTCAATGACCACACTGCCAAATCCCTCGTCCATAAGTAAGGATACTTTTTAAAAAGTATGCTTGCTTCATGTCTAAAAGTATTTTTCATGGTAGTTCAGTAAAGGTGGAAGTAGTGACTGCAGTAAGCCCAGTGGTGGAAATAGTTGTATTGTTGGGTTAGTGAGTTTTGGGTGTATGATAGCGGAAAAACCTGCGAGTCTGGAGTTCCCCCTGCTGGCTGTCTGTGGAATAACATTAGGATCAGTTGATCGTGGGGAAATGCATGTTAGTCGCCCGAAACATGGTCACTGTTTTCCTGTCTTTTGTCGTGCTTATGCTCACTGCGTCTCAGTGGATCGCTCCAAGGCCTTTCTACTGTAAGCAGAGGAGAGGACAGCCTTCCAGTAGAATAAATAAGAGTCACAGCTCCCAACATTTACTAACAAATGAACAGCTACTAAATCAAAGATCTGTCTCATAAACTACACATGTGCCTACATGTGATAACCAAAGGGGATTTTTGCATTACCCCAAGCGACCACATAATTTGTCCCTTTAATTGAAGTAATAATTCGGTGGTTTGGTGGGATTTCCTAAATTCCAGTGTGTTTCTGCTTGCCACAACAAAGTCAAAAGAGAGAATGAACTGGCACACAGACTAAGATATTAGGACCTGTTTAGTAGCAAAAAGAAGGCTGTCCATCATATCGCAAAGCCATTATGACAAGGGCTCCTCCTCCCCTGTAGGATAAATAATAATAATTATGATTTATTCTATATAGCACTTTTCATTACACACAGAATCTCAAAGTAGCTTTAAAAACTCAAATAAACTCAAGGTGATCTGGTACATACTTGGCCGATGGCTTCCAAAGCTTCAGATGATAATAATAAGATGGAGAGTGATGGAGTCTGTAGTTAGAGAGGAGTTGAGGCAGTAAGGCAGTTCACTTCAGATACTTAGCTTGCACTTGTATGTGCTAGAGAACTGTGCTACATACCAATTATTTTCAATATGTATAAATATAGAGATAGAAATATATGTATGACTCCTGCTCTTTTTGTTTTACCTTTTAATAAATCACTTAAATGGGGATCCCTCTTAATGGTTCATGAGTAATTTGGTATTGTTCGGCATGTTTAACGTTACCTGCCTAAGTACCTTAGATCGCAAGCCCATAATTAGTCAATAGGGCTGACTGGCTAGCTACTAGTACTGTTAACTAGCCAGATAGCAACAAAGCATTGTTAGCTAGCTAATGTAACCATGAAGAATTGACATCTATCTTACATATTATTCGTTTTAGGTCATTTTTGTCCTGTTTAGCTATCTGGCTAGCTAAATTGTTACGATTCACATATCTAGCTGATAATTGTGACGTCAAACGTTTGCTTTGTGTATATCTTGATTCGTCTATTGTTGCCATTGTCCTGGCTGGAAGGAGGTTCAGTGAATGGGGCTGTGAAGCGTGAGGTAATACAGTAGGGGGAGTGCGAGTGCTTCTTAAATGTATTGCTTTATGCATTCTCCTCACTCGCGTCCACACAAAAACGTACTCAAGAGAACGGAGTGGAGAATACAATCGGAGCATGAGTGTGGAGCATGGTAGTATGTTTGGAAAAACACCCCTAGAGTTTGAGAGCTACAAGCCCCCACTCACCCAGTAATTTTTGAACTGTCCCTAAATTATCCTATTAAAACACTACATGGGAAATACGTCATGAACTCACAACAATTGAAAGTGCAGAGTATAAAACAGTACTTAGCCTAATATATTATGAACAGCCACGATAGCGTCGTCTACTGTTTGGTCTATTTTGAATCAATATTTCAACTCGCCACCACACTCTACGTATTTCCCACTGGTGTTTCCCAACTGCAGTCCTCAGGTTGCAACACACATTCACCCAGCAACACACATTCACATTTTAGAGCAAACTAAATAGTTGGAGACAAGCACGCTTGATTCTAAATTTGTTGACCGCACTAATCCTTACTTTTTAACAAGATTAGTTAAAAGTATTTTTCATGGTAGTTCAGTAAAGGTTGAAGTAGTGATAGGAGTAAGCCCAAAGGTGGAAATAGTTGTATTGTTGGGTTAGTATCCAGAGCTACAACAACAATGTGTGCTGATTGAACCAAACTAAATAGTTGGAGGATGCGGGCATCGATCCCGCTACCTCTCGCATGCTAAGCGAGCGCTCTACCATTTGAGCTAATCCCCCTGTGCCTCCAACAAGAAGTATGAAATCTCAATGACCACACTGCCAAATCCCTCGTCCATAAGTAAGGATACTTTTTAAAAAGTATGCTTGCTTCAGCTGTCTAAAAGTATTTTTCATGGTAGTTCAGTAAAGGTGGAAGTAGTGACTGCAGTAAGCCCAGTGGTGGAAATAGTTGTATTGTTGGGTTAGTGAGTTTTGGGTGTATGATAGCGGAAAAACCTGCGAGTCTGGAGTTCCCCCTGCTGGCTGTCTGTGGAATAACATTAGGATCAGTTGATCGTGGGGAAATGCATGTTAGTCGCCCGAAACATGGTCACTGTTTTCCTGTCTTTTGTCGTGCTTATGCTCACTGCGTCTCAGTGGATCGCTCCAAGGCCTTTCTACTGTAAGCAGAGGAGAGGACAGCCTTCCAGTAGAATAAATAAGAGTCACAGCTCCCAACATTTACTAACAAATGAACAGCTACTAAATCAAAGATCTGTCTCATAAACTACACATGTGCCTACATGTGATAACCAAAGGGGATTTTTGCATTACCCCAAGCGACCACATAATTTGTCCCTTTAATTGAAGTAATAATTCGGTGGTTTGGTGGGATTTCCTAAATTCCAGTGTGTTTCTGCTTGCCACAACAAAGTCAAAAGAGAGAATGAACTGGCACACAGACTAAGATATTAGGACCTGTTTAGTAGCAAAAAGAAGGCTGTCCATCATATCGCAAAGCCATTATGACAAGGGCTCCTCCTCCCCTGTAGGATAAATAATAATAATTATGATTTATTCTATATAGCACTTTTCATTACACACAGAATCTCAAAGTAGCTTTAAAAACTCAAATAAACTCAAGGTGATCTGGTACATACTTGGCCGATGGCTTCCAAAGCTTCAGATGATAATAATAAGATGGAGAGTGATGGAGTCTGTAGTTAGAGAGGAGTTGAGGCAGTAAGGCAGTTCACTTCAGATACTTAGCTTGCACTTGTATGTGCTAGAGAACTGTGCTACATACCAATTATTTTCAATATGTATAAATATAGAGATAGAAATATATGTATGACTCCTGCTCTTTTTGTTTTACCTTTTAATAAATCACTTAAATGGGGATCCCTCTTAATGGTTCATGAGTAATTTGGTATTGTTCGGCATGTTTAACGTTACCTGCCTAAGTACCTTAGATCGCAAGCCCATAATTAGTCAATAGGGCTGACTGGCTAGCTACTAGTACTGTTAACTAGCCAGATAGCAACAAAGCATTGTTAGCTAGCTAATGTAACCATGAAGAATTGACATCTATCTTACATATTATTCGTTTTAGGTCATTTTTGTCCTGTTTAGCTATCTGGCTAGCTAAATTGTTACGATTCACATATCTAGCTGATAATTGTGACGTCAAACGTTTGCTTTGTGTATATCTTGATTCGTCTATTGTTGCCATTGTCCTGGCTGGAAGGAGGTTCAGTGAATGGGGCTGTGAAGCGTGAGGTAATACAGTAGGGGGAGTGCGAGTGCTTCTTAAATGTATTGCTTTATGCATTCTCCTCACTCGCGTCCACACAAAAACGTACTCAAGAGAACGGAGTGGAGAATACAATCGGAGCATGAGTGTGGAGCATGGTAGTATGTTTGGAAAAACACCCCTAGAGTTTGAGAGCTACAAGCCCCCACTCACCCAGTAATTTTTGAACTGTCCCTAAATTATCCTATTAAAACACTACATGGGAAATACGTCATGAACTCACAACAATTGAAAGTGCAGAGTATAAAACAGTACTTAGCCTAATATATTATGAACAGCCACGATAGCGTCGTCTACTGTTTGGTCTATTTTGAATCAATATTTCAACTCGCCACCACACTCTACGTATTTCCCACTGGTGTTTCCCAACTGCAGTCCTCAGGTTGCCCCAGCAACACACATTCACATTTTAGAGCCAGACAAGCACGCTTGATTCAATTTGTTAACTAATCCTTCGATTAGTTAAATCAGTCCAGAGCTACAACAACGTGTGCTGATTGAACCAAACTAAATAGTTGGAGGATGCGGGCATCGATCCCGCTACCTCTCGCATGCTAAGCGAGCGCTCTACCATTTGAGCTAATCCCCCTGTGCCTCCAACAAGAAGTATGAAATCTCAATGACCGCACTGCCAAATCCCTCGTCCATAAGAAAGGATACTTTTTAACAAGTATGCTTGCTTCAGCTGTCTAAAAGTATTTTTCATGGTAGTTCAGTAAAGGTTGAAGTAGTGATAGGAGTAAGCCCAAAGGTGGAAATAGTTGTATTGTTGGGTTAGTATCCAGAGCTACAACAACAATGTGTGCTGATTGAACCAAACTAA
The DNA here is from genome assembly GCF_045791955.1 of Oncorhynchus clarkii lewisi. Lineage (NCBI taxonomy): Eukaryota > Metazoa > Chordata > Actinopteri > Salmoniformes > Salmonidae > Oncorhynchus > Oncorhynchus clarkii. Next base: position 30,402,700 of record NC_092177.1, on the reverse strand, counting down.
ATAGTTGGAGGATGCGGGCATCGATCCCGCTACCTCTCGCATGCTAAGCGAGCGCTCTACCATTTGAGCTAATCCCCCTGTGCATCCAACAAGAAGTATGAAATCTCAATGACCACACTGCCAAATCCCTCGTCCATAAGTAAGGATACTTTTTAAAAAGTATGCTTGCTTCAGCTGTCTAAAAGTATTTTTCATGGTAGTTCAGTAAAGGTGGAAGTAGTGACTGCAGTAAGCCCAGTGGTGGAAATAGTTGTATTGTTGGGTTAGTGAGTTTTGGGTGTATGATAGCGGAAAAACCTGCGAGTCTGGAGTTCCCCCTGCTGGCTGTCTGTGGAATAACATTAGGATCAGTTGATCGTGGGGAAATGCATGTTAGTCGCCCGAAACATGGTCACTGTTTTCCTGTCTTTTGTCGTGCTTATGCTCACTGCGTCTCAGTGGATCGCTCCAAGGCCTTTCTACTGTAAGCAGAGGAGAGGACAGCCTTCCAGTAGAATAAATAAGAGTCACAGCTCCCAACATTTACTAACAAATGAACAGCTACTAAATCAAAGATCTGTCTCATAAACTACACATGTGCCTACATGTGATAACCAAAGGGGATTTTTGCATTACCCCAAGCGACCACATAATTTGTCCCTTTAATTGAAGTAATAATTCGGTGGTTTGGTGGGATTTCCTAAATTCCAGTGTGTTTCTGCTTGCCACAACAAAGTCAAAAGAGAGAATGAACTGGCACACAGACTAAGATATTAGGACCTGTTTAGTAGCAAAAAGAAGGCTGTCCATCATATCGCAAAGCCATTATGACAAGGGCTCCTCCTCCCCTGTAGGATAAATAATAATAATTATGATTTATTCTATATAGCACTTTTCATTACACACAGAATCTCAAAGTAGCTTTAAAAACTCAAATAAACTCAAGGTGATCTGGTACATACTTGGCCGATGGCTTCCAAAGCTTCAGATGATAATAATAAGATGGAGAGTGATGGAGTCTGTAGTTAGAGAGGAGTTGAGGCAGTAAGGCAGTTCACTTCAGATACTTAGCTTGCACTTGTATGTGCTAGAGAACTGTGCTACATACCAATTATTTTCAATATGTATAAATATAGAGATAGAAATATATGTATGACTCCTGCTCTTTTTGTTTTACCTTTTAATAAATCACTTAAATGGGGATCCCTCTTAATGGTTCATGAGTAATTTGGTATTGTTCGGCATGTTTAACGTTACCTGCCTAAGTACCTTAGATCGCAAGCCCATAATTAGTCAATAGGGCTGACTGGCTAGCTACTAGTACTGTTAACTAGCCAGATAGCAACAAAGCATTGTTAGCTAGCTAATGTAACCATGAAGAATTGACATCTATCTTACATATTATTCGTTTTAGGTCATTTTTGTCCTGTTTAGCTATCTGGCTAGCTAAATTGTTACGATTCACATATCTAGCTGATAATTGTGACGTCAAACGTTTGCTTTGTGTATATCTTGATTCGTCTATTGTTGCCATTGTCCTGGCTGGAAGGAGGTTCAGTGAATGGGGCTGTGAAGCGTGAGGTAATACAGTAGGGGGAGTGCGAGTGCTTCTTAAATGTATTGCTTTATGCATTCTCCTCACTCGCGTCCACACAAAAACGTACTCAAGAGAACGGAGTGGAGAATACAATCGGAGCATGAGTGTGGAGCATGGTAGTATGTTTGGAAAAACACCCCTAGAGTTTGAGAGCTACAAGCCCCCACTCACCCAGTAATTTTTGAACTGTCCCTAAATTATCCTATTAAAACACTACATGGGAAATACGTCATGAACTCACAACAATTGAAAGTGCAGAGTATAAAACAGTACTTAGCCTAATATATTATGAACAGCCACGATAGCGTCGTCTACTGTTTGGTCTATTTTGAATCAATATTTCAACTCGCCACCACACTCTACGTATTTCCCACTGGTGTTTCCCAACTGCAGTCCTCAGGTTGCCCCAGCAACACACATTCACATTTTAGAGCCAGACAAGCACGCTTGATTCAATTTGTTAACTAATCCTTCGATTAGTTAAATCAGTCCAGAGCTACAACAACGTGTGCTGATTGAACCAAACTAAATAGTTGGAGGATGCGGGCATCGATCCCGCTACCTCTCGCATGCTAAGCGAGCGCTCTACCATTTGAGCTAATCCCCCTGTGCCTCCAACAAGAAGTATGAAATCTCAATGACCGCACTGCCAAATCCCTCGTCCATAAGAAAGGATACTTTTTAACAAGTATGCTTGCTTCAGCTGTCTAAAAGTATTTTTCATGGTAGTTCAGTAAAGGTTGAAGTAGTGATAGGAGTAAGCCCAAAGGTGGAAATAGTTGTATTGTTGGGTTAGTATCCAGAGCTACAACAACAATGTGTGCTGATTGAACCAAACTAAATAGTTGGAGGATGCGGGCATCGATCCCGCTACCTCTCGCATGCTAAGCGAGCGCTCTACCATTTGAGCTAATCCCCCTGTGCATCCAACAAGAAGTATGAAATCTCAATGACCACACTGCCAAATCCCTCGTCCATAAGTAAGGATACTTTTTAAAAAGTATGCTTGCTTCAGCTGTCTAAAAGTATTTTTCATGGTAGTTCAGTAAAGGTGGAAGTAGTGACTGCAGTAAGCCCAGTGGTGGAAATAGTTGTATTGTTGGGTTAGTGAGTTTTGGGTGTATGATAGCGGAAAAACCTGCGAGTCTGGAGTTCCCCCTGCTGGCTGTCTGTGGAATAACATTAGGATCAGTTGATCGTGGGGAAATGCATGTTAGTCGCCCGAAACATGGTCACTGTTTTCCTGTCTTTTGTCGTGCTTATGCTCACTGCGTCTCAGTGGATCGCTCCAAGGCCTTTCTACTGTAAGCAGAGGAGAGGACAGCCTTCCAGTAGAATAAATAAGAGTCACAGCTCCCAACATTTACTAACAAATGAACAGCTACTAAATCAAAGATCTGTCTCATAAACTACACATGTGCCTACATGTGATAACCAAAGGGGATTTTTGCATTACCCCAAGCGACCACATAATTTGTCCCTTTAATTGAAGTAATAATTCGGTGGTTTGGTGGGATTTCCTAAATTCCAGTGTGTTTCTGCTTGCCACAACAAAGTCAAAAGAGAGAATGAACTGGCACACAGACTAAGATATTAGGACCTGTTTAGTAGCAAAAAGAAGGCTGTCCATCATATCGCAAAGCCATTATGACAAGGGCTCCTCCTCCCCTGTAGGATAAATAATAATAATTATGATTTATTCTATATAGCACTTTTCATTACACACAGAATCTCAAAGTAGCTTTAAAAACTCAAATAAACTCAAGGTGATCTGGTACATACTTGGCCGATGGCTTCCAAAGCTTCAGATGATAATAATAAGATGGAGAGTGATGGAGTCTGTAGTTAGAGAGGAGTTGAGGCAGTAAGGCAGTTCACTTCAGATACTTAGCTTGCACTTGTATGTGCTAGAGAACTGTGCTACATACCAATTATTTTCAATATGTATAAATATAGAGATAGAAATATATGTATGACTCCTGCTCTTTTTGTTTTACCTTTTAATAAATCACTTAAATGGGGATCCCTCTTAATGGTTCATGAGTAATTTGGTATTGTTCGGCATGTTTAACGTTACCTGCCTAAGTACCTTAGATCGCAAGCCCATAATTAGTCAATAGGGCTGACTGGCTAGCTACTAGTACTGTTAACTAGCCAGATAGCAACAAAGCATTGTTAGCTAGCTAATGTAACCATGAAGAATTGACATCTATCTTACATATTATTCGTTTTAGGTCATTTTTGTCCTGTTTAGCTATCTGGCTAGCTAAATTGTTACGATTCACATATCTAGCTGATAATTGTGACGTCAAACGTTTGCTTTGTGTATATCTTGATTCGTCTATTGTTGCCATTGTCCTGGCTGGAAGGAGGTTCAGTGAATGGGGCTGTGAAGCGTGAGGTAATACAGTAGGGGGAGTGCGAGTGCTTCTTAAATGTATTGCTTTATGCATTCTCCTCACTCGCGTCCACACAAAAACGTACTCAAGAGAACGGAGTGGAGAATACAATCGGAGCATGAGTGTGGAGCATGGTAGTATGTTTGGAAAAACACCCCTAGAGTTTGAGAGCTACAAGCCCCCACTCACCCAGTAATTTTTGAACTGTCCCTAAATTATCCTATTAAAACACTACATGGGAAATACGTCATGAACTCACAACAATTGAAAGTGCAGAGTATAAAACAGTACTTAGCCTAATATATTATGAACAGCCACGATAGCGTCGTCTACTGTTTGGTCTATTTTGAATCAATATTTCAACTCGCCACCACACTCTACGTATTTCCCACTGGTGTTTCCCAACTGCAGTCCTCAGGTTGCCCCAGCAACACACATTCACATTTTAGAGCCAGACAAGCACGCTTGATTCAATTTGTTAACTAATCCTTCGATTAGTTAAATCAGTCCAGAGCTACAACAACGTGTGCTGATTGAACCAAACTAAATAGTTGGAGGATGCGGGCATCGATCCCGCTACCTCTCGCATGCTAAGCGAGCGCTCTACCATTTGAGCTAATCCCCCTGTGCCTCCAACAAGAAGTATGAAATCTCAATGACCGCACTGCCAAATCCCTCGTCCATAAGAAAGGATACTTTTTAACAAGTATGCTTGCTTCAGCTGTCTAAAAGTATTTTTCATGGTAGTTCAGTAAAGGTTGAAGTAGTGATAGGAGTAAGCCCAAAGGTGGAAATAGTTGTATTGTTGGGTTAGTATCCAGAGCTACAACAACAATGTGTGCTGATTGAACCAAACTAAATAGTTGGAGGATGCGGGCATCGATCCCGCTACCTCTCGCATGCTAAGCGAGCGCTCTACCATTTGAGCTAATCCCCCTGTGCATCCAACAAGAAGTATGAAATCTCAATGACCACACTGCCAAATCCCTCGTCCATAAGTAAGGATACTTTTTAAAAAGTATGCTTGCTTCAGCTGTCTAAAAGTATTTTTCATGGTAGTTCAGTAAAGGTGGAAGTAGTGACTGCAGTAAGCCCAGTGGTGGAAATAGTTGTATTGTTGGGTTAGTGAGTTTTGGGTGTATGATAGCAGAAAAACCTGCGAGTCTGGAGTTCCCCCTGCTGGCTGTCTGTGGAATAACATTAGGATCAGTTGATCGTGGGGAAATGCATGTTAGTCGCCCGAAACATGGTCACTGTTTTCCTGTCTTTTGTCGTGCTTATGCTCACTGCGTCTCAGTGGATCGCTCCAAGGCCTTTCTACTGTAAGCAGAGGAGAGGACAGCCTTCCAGTAGAATAAATAAGAGTCACAGCTCCCAACATTTACTAACAAATGAACAGCTACTAAATCAAAGATCTGTCTCATAAACTACACATGTGCCTACATGTGATAACCAAAGGGGATTTTTGCATTACCCCAAGCGACCACATAATTTGTCCCTTTAATTGAAGTAATAATTCGGTGGTTTGGTGGGATTTCCTAAATTCCAGTGTGTTTCTGCTTGCCACAACAAAGTCAAAAGAGAGAATGAACTGGCACACAGACTAAGATATTAGGACCTGTTTAGTAGCAAAAAGAAGGCTGTCCATCATATCGCAAAGCCATTATGACAAGGGCTCCTCCTCCCCTGTAGGATAAATAATAATAATTATGATTTATTCTATATAGCACTTTTCATTACACACAGAATCTCAAAGTAGCTTTAAAAACTCAAATAAACTCAAGGTGATCTGGTACATACTTGGCCGATGGCTTCCAAAGCTTCAGATGATAATAATAAGATGGAGAGTGATGGAGTCTGTAGTTAGAGAGGAGTTGAGGCAGTAAGGCAGTTCACTTCAGATACTTAGCTTGCACTTGTATGTGCTAGAGAACTGTGCTACATACCAATTATTTTCAATATGTATAAATATAGAGATAGAAATATATGTATGACTCCTGCTCTTTTTGTTTTACCTTTTAATAAATCACTTAAATGGGGATCCCTCTTAATGGTTCATGAGTAATTTGGTATTGTTCGGCATGTTTAACGTTACCTGCCTAAGTACCTTAGATCGCAAGCCCATAATTAGTCAATAGGGCTGACTGGCTAGCTACTAGTACTGTTAACTAGCCAGATAGCAACAAAGCATTGTTAGCTAGCTAATGTAACCATGAAGAATTGACATCTATCTTACATATTATTCGTTTTAGGTCATTTTTGTCCTGTTTAGCTATCTGGCTAGCTAAATTGTTACGATTCACATATCTAGCTGATAATTGTGACGTCAAACGTTTGCTTTGTGTATATCTTGATTCGTCTATTGTTGCCATTGTCCTGGCTGGAAGGAGGTTCAGTGAATGGGGCTGTGAAGCGTGAGGTAATACAGTAGGGGGAGTGCGAGTGCTTCTTAAATGTATTGCTTTATGCATTCTCCTCACTCGCGTCCACACAAAAACGTACTCAAGAGAACGGAGTGGAGAATACAATCGGAGCATGAGTGTGGAGCATGGTAGTATGTTTGGAAAAACACCCCTAGAGTTTGAGAGCTACAAGCCCCCACTCACCCAGTAATTTTTGAACTGTCCCTAAATTATCCTATTAAAACACTACATGGGAAATACGTCATGAACTCACAACAATTGAAAGTGCAGAGTATAAAACAGTACTTAGCCTAATATATTATGAACAGCCACGATAGCGTCGTCTACTGTTTGGTCTATTTTGAATCAATATTTCAACTCGCCACCACACTCTACGTATTTCCCACTGGTGTTTCCCAACTCAGGTTGCAGCAACACACATTCACATTTTCACGCTTGATTCAATTTGTTAACTAATCCCAGCAACACACATTCACATTTTAGATGCCAGACAAGCACGCTTGATTCAATTTGTTAACTAATCTAAAAGTATTTTTCATGGTAGTTCAGTAAAGGTTGAAGTAGTTAGGAGTAAGCCCAAAGGTGGAAAAGTTGTATTGTTGGGTTAGTATCCAGAGCTACAACAACAATGTGTGCTGATTGAACCAAACTAAATAGTTGGAGGATGCGGGCATCGATCCCGCTACCTCTCGCATGCTAAGCGAGCGCTCTACCATTTGAGCTAATCCCCCTGTGCATCCAACAAGAAGTATGAAATCTCAATGACCACACTGCCAAATCCCTCGTCCATAAGTAAGGATACTTTTTAAAAAGTATGCTTGCTTCAGCTGTCTAAAAGTATTTTTCATGGTAGTTCAGTAAAGGTGGAAGTAGTGACTGCAGTAAGCCCAGTGGTGGAAATAGTTGTATTGTTGGGTTAGTGAGTTTTGGGTGTATGATAGCAGAAAAACCTGCGAGTCTGGAGTTCCCCCTGCTGGCTGTCTGTGGAATAACATTAGGATCAGTTGATCGTGGGGAAATGCATGTTAGTCGCCCGAAACATGGTCACTGTTTTCCTGTCTTTTGTCGTGCTTATGCTCACTGCGTCTCAGTGGATCGCTCCAAGGCCTTTCTACTGTAAGCAGAGGAGAGGACAGCCTTCCAGTAGAATAAATAAGAGTCACAGCTCCCAACATTTACTAACAAATGAACAGCTACTAAATCAAAGATCTGTCTCATAAACTACACATGTGCCTACATGTGATAACCAAAGGGGATTTTTGCATTACCCCAAGCGACCACATAATTTGTCCCTTTAATTGAAGTAATAATTCGGTGGTTTGGTGGGATTTCCTAAATTCCAGTGTGTTTCTGCTTGCCACAACAAAGTCAAAAGAGAGAATGAACTGGCACACAGACTAAGATATTAGGACCTGTTTAGTAGCAAAAAGAAGGCTGTCCATCATATCGCAAAGCCATTATGACAAGGGCTCCTCCTCCCCTGTAGGATAAATAATAATAATTATGATTTATTCTATATAGCACTTTTCATTACACACAGAATCTCAAAGTAGCTTTAAAAACTCAAATAAACTCAAGGTGATCTGGTACATACTTGGCCGATGGCTTCCAAAGCTTCAGATGATAATAATAAGATGGAGAGTGATGGAGTCTGTAGTTAGAGAGGAGTTGAGGCAGTAAGGCAGTTCACTTCAGATACTTAGCTTGCACTTGTATGTGCTAGAGAACTGTGCTACATACCAATTATTTTCAATATGTATAAATATAGAGATAGAAATATATGTATGACTCCTGCTCTTTTTGTTTTACCTTTTAATAAATCACTTAAATGGGGATCCCTCTTAATGGTTCATGAGTAATTTGGTATTGTTCGGCATGTTTAACGTTACCTGCCTAAGTACCTTAGATCGCAAGCCCATAATTAGTCAATAGGGCTGACTGGCTAGCTACTAGTACTGTTAACTAGCCAGATAGCAACAAAGCATTGTTAGCTAGCTAATGTAACCATGAAGAATTGACATCTATCTTACATATTATTCGTTTTAGGTCATTTTTGTCCTGTTTAGCTATCTGGCTAGCTAAATTGTTACGATTCACATATCTAGCTGATAATTGTGACGTCAAACGTTTGCTTTGTGTATATCTTGATTCGTCTATTGTTGCCATTGTCCTGGCTGGAAGGAGGTTCAGTGAATGGGGCTGTGAAGCGTGAGGTAATACAGTAGGGGGAGTGCGAGTGCTTCTTAAATGTATTGCTTTATGCATTCTCCTCACTCGCGTCCACACAAAAACGTACTCAAGAGAACGGAGTGGAGAATACAATCGGAGCATGAGTGTGGAGCATGGTAGTATGTTTGGAAAAACACCCCTAGAGTTTGAGAGCTACAAGCCCCCACTCACCCAGTAATTTTTGAACTGTCCCTAAATTATCCTATTAAAACACTACATGGGAAATACGTCATGAACTCACAACAATTGAAAGTGCAGAGTATAAAACAGTACTTAGCCTAATATATTATGAACAGCCACGATAGCGTCGTCTACTGTTTGGTCTATTTTGAATCAATATTTCAACTCGCCACCACACTCTACGTATTTCCCACTGGTGTTTCCCAACTGCAGTCCTCAGGTTGCCCCAGCAACACACATTCACATTTTAGAGCCAGACAAGCACGCTTGATTCAATTTGTTAACTAATCCTTCGATTAGTTAAATCAGTCCAGAGCTACAACAACGTGTGCTGATTGAACCAAACTAAATAGTTGGAGGATGCGGGCATCGATCCCGCTACCTCTCGCATGCTAAGCGAGCGCTCTACCATTTGAGCTAATCCCCCTGTGCCTCCAACAAGAAGTATGAAATCTCAATGACCGCACTGCCAAATCCCTCGTCCATAAGAAAGGATACTTTTTAACAAGTATGCTTGCTTCAGCTGTCTAAAAGTATTTTTCATGGTAGTTCAGTAAAGGTTGAAGTAGTGATAGGAGTAAGCCCAGTGGTGGAAATAGTTGTATTGTTGGGTTAGTATCCAGAGCTACAACAACAATGTGTGCTGATTGAACCAAACTAAATAGTTGGAGGATGCGGGCATCGATCCCGCTACCTCTCGCATGCTAAGCGAGCGCTCTACCATTTGAGCTAATCCCCCTGTGCATCCAACAAGAAGTATGAAATCTCAATGACCACACTGCCAAATCCCTCGTCCATAAGTAAGGATACTTTTTAAAAAGTATGCTTGCTTCAGCTGTCTAAAAGTATTTTTCATGGTAGTTCAGTAAAGGTGGAAGTAGTGACTGCAGTAAGCCCAGTGGTGGAAATAGTTGTATTGTTGGGTTAGTGAGTTTTGGGTGTATGATAGCAGAAAAACCTGCGAGTCTGGAGTTCCCCCTGCTGGCTGTCTGTGGAATAACATTAGGATCAGTTGATCGTGGGGAAATGCATGTTAGTCGCCCGAAACATGGTCACTGTTTTCCTGTCTTTTGTCGTGCTTATGCTCACTGCGTCTCAGTGGATCGCTCCAAGGCCTTTCTACTGTAAGCAGAGGAGAGGACAGCCTTCCAGTAGAATAAATAAGAGTCACAGCTCCCAACATTTACTAACAAATGAACAGCTACTAAATCAAAGATCTGTCTCATAAACTACACATGTGCCTACATGTGATAACCAAAGGGGATTTTTGCATTACCCCAAGCGACCACATAATTTGTCCCTTTAATTGAAGTAATAATTCGGTGGTTTGGTGGGATTTCCTAAATTCCAGTGTGTTTCTGCTTGCCACAACAAAGTCAAAAGAGAGAATGAACTGGCACACAGACTAAGATATTAGGACCTGTTTAGTAGCAAAAAGAAGGCTGTCCATCATATCGCAAAGCCATTATGACAAGGGCTCCTCCTCCCCTGTAGGATAAATAATAATAATTATGATTTATTCTATATAGCACTTTTCATTACACACAGAATCTCAAAGTAGCTTTAAAAACTCAAATAAACTCAAGGTGATCTGGTACATACTTGGCCGATGGCTTCCAAAGCTTCAGATGATAATAATAAGATGGAGAGTGATGGAGTCTGTAGTTAGAGAGGAGTTGAGGCAGTAAGGCAGTTCACTTCAGATACTTAGCTTGCACTTGTATGTGCTAGAGAACTGTGCTACATACCAATTATTTTCAATATGTATAAATATAGAGATAGAAATATATGTATGACTCCTGCTCTTTTTGTTTTACCTTTTAATAAATCACTTAAATGGGGATCCCTCTTAATGGTTCATGAGTAATTTGGTATTGTTCGGCATGTTTAACGTTACCTGCCTAAGTACCTTAGATCGCAAGCCCATAATTAGTCAATAGGGCTGACTGGCTAGCTACTAGTACTGTTAACTAGCCAGATAGCAACAAAGCATTGTTAGCTAGCTAATGTAACCATGAAGAATTGACATCTATCTTACATATTATTCGTTTTAGGTCATTTTTGTCCTGTTTAGCTATCTGGCTAGCTAAATTGTTACGATTCACATATCTAGCTGATAATTGTGACGTCAAACGTTTGCTTTGTGTATATCTTGATTCGTCTATTGTTGCCATTGTCCTGGCTGGAAGGAGGTTCAGTGAATGGGGCTGTGAAGCGTGAGGTAATACAGTAGGGGGAGTGCGAGTGCTTCTTAAATGTATTGCTTTATGCATTCTCCTCACTCGCGTCCACACAAAAACGTACTCAAGAGAACGGAGTGGAGAATACAATCGGAGCATGAGTGTGGAGCATGGTAGTATGTTTGGAAAAACACCCCTAGAGTTTGAGAGCTACAAGCCCCCACTCACCCAGTAATTTTTGAACTGTCCCTAAATTATCCTATTAAAACACTACATGGGAAATACGTCATGAACTCACAACAATTGAAAGTGCAGAGTATAAAACAGTACTTAGCCTAATATATTATGAACAGCCACGATAGCGTCGTCTACTGTTTGGTCTATTTTGAATCAATATTTCAACTCGCCACCACACTCTACGTATTTCCCACTGGTGTTTCCCAACTGCAGTCCTCAGGTTGCCCCAGCAACACACATTCACATTTTAGAGCCAGACAAGCACGCTTGATTCAATTTGTTAACTAATCCTTCGATTAGTTAAATCAGTCCAGAGCTACAACAACGTGTGCTGATTGAACCAAACTAAATAGTTGGAGGATGCGGGCATCGATCCCGCTACCTCTCGCATGCTAAGCGAGCGCTCTACCATTTGAGCTAATCCCCCTGTGCCTCCAACAAGAAGTATGAAATCTCAATGACCGCACTGCCAAATCCCTCGTCCATAAGAAAGGATACTTTTTAACAAGTATGCTTGCTTCAGCTGTCTAAAAGTATTTTTCATGGATAGTTGTATTGTTGGGTTAGTATCCAGAGCTACAACAACAATGTGTGCTGATTGAACCAAACTAAATAGTTGGAGGATGCGGGCATCGATCCCGCTACCTCTCGCATGCTAAGCGAGCGCTCTACCATTTGAGCTAATCCCCCTGTGCCTGCAACAAGAAGTATGAAATCTCAATGACCGCACTGCCAAATCCCTCGTCCATAAGAAAGGATACTTTTTAACAAGTATGCTTGCTTCAGCTGTCTAAAAGTATTTTTCATGGTAGTTCAGTAAAGGTTGAAGTAGTGATAGGAGTAAGCCCAGTGGTGGAAATAGTTGTATTGTTGGGTTAGTATCCAGAGCTACAACAACAATGTGTGCTGATTGAACCAAACTAAATAGTTGGAGGATGCGGGCATCGATCCCGCTACCTCTCGCATGCTAAGCGAGCGCTCTACCATTTGAGCTAATCCCCCTGTGCATCCAACAAGAAGTATGAAATCTCAATGACCACACTGCCAAATCCCTCGTCCATAAGTAAGGATACTTTTTAAAAAGTATGCTTGCTTCAGCTGTCTAAAAGTATTTTTCATGGTAGTTCAGTAAAGGTGGAAGTAGTGACTGCAGTAAGCCCAGTGGTGGAAATAGTTGTATTGTTGGGTTAGTGAGTTTTGGGTGTATGATAGCAGAAAAACCTGCGAGTCTGGAGTTCCCCCTGCTGGCTGTCTGTGGAATAACATTAGGATCAGTTGATCGTGGGGAAATGCATGTTAGTCGCCCGAAACATGGTCACTGTTTTCCTGTCTTTTGTCGTGCTTATGCTCACTGCGTCTCAGTGGATCGCTCCAAGGCCTTTCTACTGTAAGCAGAGGAGAGGACAGCCTTCCAGTAGAATAAATAAGAGTCACAGCTCCCAACATTTACTAACAAATGAACAGCTACTAAATCAAAGATCTGTCTCATAAACTACACATGTGCCTACATGTGATAACCAAAGGGGATTTTTGCATTACCCCAAGCGACCACATAATTTGTCCCTTTAATTGAAGTAATAATTCGGTGGTTTGGTGGGATTTCCTAAATTCCAGTGTGTTTCTGCTTGCCACAACAAAGTCAAAAGAGAGAATGAACTGGCACACAGACTAAGATATTAGGACCTGTTTAGTAGCAAAAAGAAGGCTGTCCATCATATCGCAAAGCCATTATGACAAGGGCTCCTCCTCCCCTGTAGGATAAATAATAATAATTATGATTTATTCTATATAGCACTTTTCATTACACACAGAATCTCAAAGTAGCTTTAAAAACTCAAATAAACTCAAGGTGATCTGGTACATACTTGGCCGATGGCTTCCAAAGCTTCAGATGATAATAATAAGATGGAGAGTGATGGAGTCTGTAGTTAGAGAGGAGTTGAGGCAGTAAGGCAGTTCACTTCAGATACTTAGCTTGCACTTGTATGTGCTAGAGAACTGTGCTACATACCAATTATTTTCAATATGTATAAATATAGAGATAGAAATATATGTATGACTCCTGCTCTTTTTGTTTTACCTTTTAATAAATCACTTAAATGGGGATCCCTCTTAATGGTTCATGAGTAATTTGGTATTGTTCGGCATGTTTAACGTTACCTGCCTAAGTACCTTAGATCGCAAGCCCATAATTAGTCAATAGGGCTGACTGGCTAGCTACTAGTACTGTTAACTAGCCAGATAGCAACAAAGCATTGTTAGCTAGCTAATGTAACCATGAAGAATTGACATCTATCTTACATATTATTCGTTTTAGGTCATTTTTGTCCTGTTTAGCTATCTGGCTAGCTAAATTGTTACGATTCACATATCTAGCTGATAATTGTGACGTCAAACGTTTGCTTTGTGTATATCTTGATTCGTCTATTGTTGCCATTGTCCTGGCTGGAAGGAGGTTCAGTGAATGGGGCTGTGAAGCGTGAGGTAATACAGTAGGGGGAGTGCGAGTGCTTCTTAAATGTATTGCTTTATGCATTCTCCTCACTCGCGTCCACACAAAAACGTACTCAAGAGAACGGAGTGGAGAATACAATCGGAGCATGAGTGTGGAGCATGGTAGTATGTTTGGAAAAACACCCCTAGAGTTTGAGAGCTACAAGCCCCCACTCACCCAGTAATTTTTGAACTGTCCCTAAATTATCCTATTAAAACACTACATGGGAAATACGTCATGAACTCACAACAATTGAAAGTGCAGAGTATAAAACAGTACTTAGCCTAATATATTATGAACAGCCACGATAGCGTCGTCTACTGTTTGGTCTATTTTGAATCAATATTTCAACTCGCCACCACACTCTACGTATTTCCCACTGGTGTTTCCCAACTGCAGTCCTCAGGTTGCCCCAGCAACACACATTCACATTTTAGAGCCAGACAAGCACGCTTGATTCAATTTGTTAACTAATCCTTCGATTAGTTAAATCAGTCCAGAGCTACAACAACGTGTGCTGATTGAACCAAACTAAATAGTTGGAGGATGCGGGCATCGATCCCGCTACCTCTCGCATGCTAAGCGAGCGCTCTACCATTTGAGCTAATCCCCCTGTGCCTCCAACAAGAAGTATGAAATCTCAATGACCTGCCACTGCCAAGTATGCTTCCCTCGTCCATAAGAAATAGTTGTAAGGATACTTTTTAAGGAAAGTATGCTTGCTTCAGCTGTCTAAAAGTATTTTTCATGGTAGTTCAGTAAAGGTGGAAGTAGTGACTGCAGTAAGCCCAGTGGTGGAAATAGTTGTATTGTTGGGTTAGTGAGTTTTGGGTGTATGATAGCAGAAAAACCTGCGAGTCTGGAGTTCCCCCTGCTGGCTGTCTGTGGAATAACATTAGGATCAGTTGATCGTGGGGAAATGCATGTTAGTCGCCCGAAACATGGTCACTGTTTTCCTGTCTTTTGTCGTGCTTATGCTCACTGCGTCTCAGTGGATCGCTCCAAGGCCTTTCTACTGTAAGCAGAGGAGAGGACAGCCTTCCAGTAGAATAAATAAGAGTCACAGCTCCCAACATTTACTAACAAATGAACAGCTACTAAATCAAAGATCTGTCTCATAAACTACACATGTGCCTACATGTGATAACCAAAGGGGATTTTTGCATTACCCCAAGCGACCACATAATTTGTCCCTTTAATTGAAGTAATAATTCGGTGGTTTGGTGGGATTTCCTAAATTCCAGTGTGTTTCTGCTTGCCACAACAAAGTCAAAAGAGAGAATGAACTGGCACACAGACTAAGATATTAGGACCTGTTTAGTAGCAAAAAGAAGGCTGTCCATCATATCGCAAAGCCATTATGACAAGGGCTCCTCCTCCCCTGTAGGATAAATAATAATAATTATGATTTATTCTATATAGCACTTTTCATTACACACAGAATCTCAAAGTAGCTTTAAAAACTCAAATAAACTCAAGGTGATCTGGTACATACTTGGCCGATGGCTTCCAAAGCTTCAGATGATAATAATAAGATGGAGAGTGATGGAGTCTGTAGTTAGAGAGGAGTTGAGGCAGTAAGGCAGTTCACTTCAGATACTTAGCTTGCACTTGTATGTGCTAGAGAACTGTGCTACATACCAATTATTTTCAATATGTATAAATATAGAGATAGAAATATATGTATGACTCCTGCTCTTTTTGTTTTACCTTTTAATAAATCACTTAAATGGGGATCCCTCTTAATGGTTCATGAGTAATTTGGTATTGTTCGGCATGTTTAACGTTACCTGCCTAAGTACCTTAGATCGCAAGCCCATAATTAGTCAATAGGGCTGACTGGCTAGCTACTAGTACTGTTAACTAGCCAGATAGCAACAAAGCATTGTTAGCTAGCTAATGTAACCATGAAGAATTGACATCTATCTTACATATTATTCGTTTTAGGTCATTTTTGTCCTGTTTAGCTATCTGGCTAGCTAAATTGTTACGATTCACATATCTAGCTGATAATTGTGACGTCAAACGTTTGCTTTGTGTATATCTTGATTCGTCTATTGTTGCCATTGTCCTGGCTGGAAGGAGGTTCAGTGAATGGGGCTGTGAAGCGTGAGGTAATACAGTAGGGGGAGTGCGAGTGCTTCTTAAATGTATTGCTTTATGCATTCTCCTCACTCGCGTCCACACAAAAACGTACTCAAGAGAACGGAGTGGAGAATACAATCGGAGCATGAGTGTGGAGCATGGTAGTATGTTTGGAAAAACACCCCTAGAGTTTGAGAGCTACAAGCCCCCACTCACCCAGTAATTTTTGAACTGTCCCTAAATTATCCTATTAAAACACTACATGGGAAATACGTCATGAACTCACAACAATTGAAAGTGCAGAGTATAAAACAGTACTTAGCCTAATATATTATGAACAGCCACGATAGCGTCGTCTACTGTTTGGTCTATTTTGAATCAATATTTCAACTCGCCACCACACTCTACGTATTTCCCACTGGTGTTTCCCAACTGCAGTCCTCAGGTTGCCCCAGCAACACACATTCACATTTTAGAGCCAGACAAGCACGCTTGATTCAATTTGTTAACTAATCCTTCGATTAGTTAAATCAGTCCAGAGCTACAACAACGTGTGCTGATTGAACCAAACTAAATAGTTGGAGGATGCGGGCATCGATCCCGCTACCTCTCGCATGCTAAGCGAGCGCTCTACCATTTGAGCTAATCCCCCTGTGCCTCCAACAAGAAGTATGAAATCTCAATGACCGCACTGCCAAATCCCTCGTCCATAAGAAAGGATACTTTTTAACAAGTATGCTTGCTTCAGCTGTCTAAAAGTATTTTTCATGGTAGTTCAGTAAAGGTTGAAGTAGTGATAGGAGTAAGCCCAAAGGTGGAAATAGTTGTATTGTTGGGTTAGTATCCAGAGCTACAACAACAATGTGTGCTGATTGAACCAAACTAAATAGTTGGAGGATGCGGGCATCGATCCCGCTACCTCTCGCATGCTAAGCGAGCGCTCTACCATTTGAGCTAATCCCCCTGTGCATCCAACAAGAAGTATGAAATCTCAATGACCACACTGCCAAATCCCTCGTCCATAAGTAAGGATACTTTTTAAAAAGTATGCTTGCTTCAGCTGTCTAAAAGTATTTTTCATGGTAGTTCAGTAAAGGTGGAAGTAGTGACTGCAGTAAGCCCAGTGGTGGAAATAGTTGTATTGTTGGGTTAGTGAGTTTTGGGTGTATGATAGCAGAAAAACCTGCGAGTCTGGAGTTCCCCCTGCTGGCTGTCTGTGGAATAACATTAGGATCAGTTGATCGTGGGGAAATGCATGTTAGTCGCCCGAAACATGGTCACTGTTTTCCTGTCTTTTGTCGTGCTTATGCTCACTGCGTCTCAGTGGATCGCTCCAAGGCCTTTCTACTGTAAGCAGAGGAGAGGACAGCCTTCCAGTAGAATAAATAAGAGTCACAGCTCCCAACATTTACTAACAAATGAACAGCTACTAAATCAAAGATCTGTCTCATAAACTACACATGTGCCTACATGTGATAACCAAAGGGGATTTTTGCATTACCCCAAGCGACCACATAATTTGTCCCTTTAATTGAAGTAATAATTCGGTGGTTTGGTGGGATTTCCTAAATTCCAGTGTGTTTCTGCTTGCCACAACAAAGTCAAAAGAGAGAATGAACTGGCACACAGACTAAGATATTAGGACCTGTTTAGTAGCAAAAAGAAGGCTGTCCATCATATCGCAAAGCCATTATGACAAGGGCTCCTCCTCCCCTGTAGGATAAATAATAATAATTATGATTTATTCTATATAGCACTTTTCATTACACACAGAATCTCAAAGTAGCTTTAAAAACTCAAATAAACTCAAGGTGATCTGGTACATACTTGGCCGATGGCTTCCAAAGCTTCAGATGATAATAATAAGATGGAGAGTGATGGAGTCTGTAGTTAGAGAGGAGTTGAGGCAGTAAGGCAGTTCACTTCAGATACTTAGCTTGCACTTGTATGTGCTAGAGAACTGTGCTACATACCAATTATTTTCAATATGTATAAATATAGAGATAGAAATATATGTATGACTCCTGCTCTTTTTGTTTTACCTTTTAATAAATCACTTAAATGGGGATCCCTCTTAATGGTTCATGAGTAATTTGGTATTGTTCGGCATGTTTAACGTTACCTGCCTAAGTACCTTAGATCGCAAGCCCATAATTAGTCAATAGGGCTGACTGGCTAGCTACTAGTACTGTTAACTAGCCAGATAGCAACAAAGCATTGTTAGCTAGCTAATGTAACCATGAAGAATTGACATCTATCTTACATATTATTCGTTTTAGGTCATTTTTGTCCTGTTTAGCTATCTGGCTAGCTAAATTGTTACGATTCACATATCTAGCTGATAATTGTGACGTCAAACGTTTGCTTTGTGTATATCTTGATTCGTCTATTGTTGCCATTGTCCTGGCTGGAAGGAGGTTCAGTGAATGGGGCTGTGAAGCGTGAGGTAATACAGTAGGGGGAGTGCGAGTGCTTCTTAAATGTATTGCTTTATGCATTCTCCTCACTCGCGTCCACACAAAAACGTACTCAAGAGAACGGAGTGGAGAATACAATCGGAGCATGAGTGTGGAGCATGGTAGTATGTTTGGAAAAACACCCCTAGAGTTTGAGAGCTACAAGCCCCCACTCACCCAGTAATTTTTGAACTGTCCCTAAATTATCCTATTAAAACACTACATGGGAAATACGTCATGAACTCACAACAATTGAAAGTGCAGAGTATAAAACAGTACTTAGCCTAATATATTATGAACAGCCACGATAGCGTCGTCTACTGTTTGGTCTATTTTGAATCAATATTTCAACTCGCCACCACACTCTACGTATTTCCCACTGGTGTTTCCCAACTGCAGTCCTCAGGTTGCCCCAGCAACACACATTCACATTTTAGAGCCAGACAAGCACGCTTGATTCAATTTGTTAACTAATCCTTCGATTAGTTAAATCAGTCCAGAGCTACAACAACGTGTGCTGATTGAACCAAACTAAATAGTTGGAGGATGCGGGCATCGATCCCGCTACCTCTCGCATGCTAAGCGAGCGCTCTACCATTTGAGCTAATCCCCCTGTGCCTCCAACAAGAAGTATGAAATCTCAATGACCGCACTGCCAAATCCCTCGTCCATAAGAAAGGATACTTTTTAACAAGTATGCTTGCTTCAGCTGTCTAAAAGTATTTTTCATGGTAGTTCAGTAAAGGTTGAAGTAGTGATAGGAGTAAGCCCAAAGGTGGAAATAGTTGTATTGTTGGGTTAGTATCCAGAGCTACAACAACAATGTGTGCTGATTGAACCAAACTAAATAGTTGGAGGATGCGGGCATCGATCCCGCTACCTCTCGCATGCTAAGCGAGCGCTCTACCATTTGAGCTAATCCTGTGCATCCAACAAGAAGTATGAAATCTCAATGACCACACTGCCAAATCCCTCGTCCATAAGTAAGGATACTTTTTAAAAAGTATGCTTGCTTCAGCTGTCTAAAAGTATTTTTCATGGTAGTTCAGTAAAGGTGGAAGTAGTGACTGCAGTAAGCCCAGTGGTGGAAATAGTTGTATTGTTGGGTTAGTGAGTTTTGGGTGTATGATAGCAGAAAAACCTGCGAGTCTGGAGTTCCCCCTGCTGGCTGTCTGTGGAATAACATTAGGATCAGTTGATCGTGGGGAAATGCATGTTAGTCGCCCGAAACATGGTCACTGTTTTCCTGTCTTTTGTCGTGCTTATGCTCACTGCGTCTCAGTGGATCGCTCCAAGGCCTTTCTACTGTAAGCAGAGGAGAGGACAGCCTTCCAGTAGAATAAATAAGAGTCACAGCTCCCAACATTTACTAACAAATGAACAGCTACTAAATCAAAGATCTGTCTCATAAACTACACATGTGCCTACATGTGATAACCAAAGGGGATTTTTGCATTACCCCAAGCGACCACATAATTTGTCCCTTTAATTGAAGTAATAATTCGGTGGTTTGGTGGGATTTCCTAAATTCCAGTGTGTTTCTGCTTGCCACAACAAAGTCAAAAGAGAGAATGAACTGGCACACAGACTAAGATATTAGGACCTGTTTAGTAGCAAAAAGAAGGCTGTCCATCATATCGCAAAGCCATTATGACAAGGGCTCCTCCTCCCCTGTAGGATAAATAATAATAATTATGATTTATTCTATATAGCACTTTTCATTACACACAGAATCTCAAAGTAGCTTTAAAAACTCAAATAAACTCAAGGTGATCTGGTACATACTTGGCCGATGGCTTCCAAAGCTTCAGATGATAATAATAAGATGGAGAGTGATGGAGTCTGTAGTTAGAGAGGAGTTGAGGCAGTAAGGCAGTTCACTTCAGATACTTAGCTTGCACTTGTATGTGCTAGAGAACTGTGCTACATACCAATTATTTTCAATATGTATAAATATAGAGATAGAAATATATGTATGACTCCTGCTCTTTTTGTTTTACCTTTTAATAAATCACTTAAATGGGGATCCCTCTTAATGGTTCATGAGTAATTTGGTATTGTTCGGCATGTTTAACGTTACCTGCCTAAGTACCTTAGATCGCAAGCCCATAATTAGTCAATAGGGCTGACTGGCTAGCTACTAGTACTGTTAACTAGCCAGATAGCAACAAAGCATTGTTAGCTAGCTAATGTAACCATGAAGAATTGACATCTATCTTACATATTATTCGTTTTAGGTCATTTTTGTCCTGTTTAGCTATCTGGCTAGCTAAATTGTTACGATTCACATATCTAGCTGATAATTGTGACGTCAAACGTTTGCTTTGTGTATATCTTGATTCGTCTATTGTTGCCATTGTCCTGGCTGGAAGGAGGTTCAGTGAATGGGGCTGTGAAGCGTGAGGTAATACAGTAGGGGGAGTGCGAGTGCTTCTTAAATGTATTGCTTTATGCATTCTCCTCACTCGCGTCCACACAAAAACGTACTCAAGAGAACGGAGTGGAGAATACAATCGGAGCATGAGTGTGGAGCATGGTAGTATGTTTGGAAAAACACCCCTAGAGTTTGAGAGCTACAAGCCCCCACTCACCCAGTAATTTTTGAACTGTCCCTAAATTATCCTATTAAAACACTACATGGGAAATACGTCATGAACTCACAACAATTGAAAGTGCAGAGTATAAAACAGTACTTAGCCTAATATATTATGAACAGCCACGATAGCGTCGTCTACTGTTTGGTCTATTTTGAATCAATATTTCAACTCGCCACCACACTCTACGTATTTCCCACTGGTGTTTCCCAACTGCAGTCCTCAGGTTGCCCCAGCAACACACATTCACATTTTAGAGCCAGACAAGCACGCTTGATTCAATTTGTTAACTAATCCTTCGATTAGTTAAATCAGTCCAGAGCTACAACAACGTGTGCTGATTGAACCAAACTAAATAGTTGGAGGATGCGGGCATCGATCCCGCTACCTCTCGCATGCTAAGCGAGCGCTCTACCATTTGAGCTAATCCCCCTGTGCCTCCAACAAGAAGTATGAAATCTCAATGACCGCACTGCCAAATCCCTCGTCCATAAGAAAGGATACTTTTTAACAAGTATGCTTGCTTCAGCTGTCTAAAAGTATTTTTCATGGTAGTTCAGTAAAGGTTGAAGTAGTGATAGGAGTAAGCCCAAAGGTGGAAATAGTTGTATTGTTGGGTTAGTATCCAGAGCTACAACAACAATGTGTGCTGATTGAACCAAACTAAATAGTTGGAGGATGCGGGCATCGATCCCGCTACCTCTCGCATGCTAAGCGAGCGCTCTACCATTTGAGCTAATCCCCCTGTGCATCCAACAAGAAGTATGAAATCTCAATGACCACACTGCCAAATCCCTCGTCCATAAGTAAGGATACTTTTTAAAAAGTATGCTTGCTTCAGCTGTCTAAAAGTATTTTTCATGGTAGTTCAGTAAAGGTGGAAGTAGTGACTGCAGTAAGCCCAGTGGTGGAAATAGTTGTATTGTTGGGTTAGTGAGTTTTGGGTGTATGATAGCAGAAAAACCTGCGAGTCTGGAGTTCCCCCTGCTGGCTGTCTGTGGAATAACATTAGGATCAGTTGATCGTGGGGAAATGCATGTTAGTCGCCCGAAACATGGTCACTGTTTTCCTGTCTTTTGTCGTGCTTATGCTCACTGCGTCTCAGTGGATCGCTCCAAGGCCTTTCTACTGTAAGCAGAGGAGAGGACAGCCTTCCAGTAGAATAAATAAGAGTCACAGCTCCCAACATTTACTAACAAATGAACAGCTACTAAATCAAAGATCTGTCTCATAAACTACACATGTGCCTACATGTGATAACCAAAGGGGATTTTTGCATTACCCCAAGCGACCACATAATTTGTCCCTTTAATTGAAGTAATAATTCGGTGGTTTGGTGGGATTTCCTAAATTCCAGTGTGTTTCTGCTTGCCACAACAAAGTCAAAAGAGAGAATGAACTGGCACACAGACTAAGATATTAGGACCTGTTTAGTAGCAAAAAGAAGGCTGTCCATCATATCGCAAAGCCATTATGACAAGGGCTCCTCCTCCCCTGTAGGATAAATAATAATAATTATGATTTATTCTATATAGCACTTTTCATTACACACAGAATCTCAAAGTAGCTTTAAAAACTCAAATAAACTCAAGGTGATCTGGTACATACTTGGCCGATGGCTTCCAAAGCTTCAGATGATAATAATAAGATGGAGAGTGATGGAGTCTGTAGTTAGAGAGGAGTTGAGGCAGTAAGGCA
Source organism: Oncorhynchus clarkii lewisi (assembly GCF_045791955.1). NCBI lineage: Eukaryota > Metazoa > Chordata > Actinopteri > Salmoniformes > Salmonidae > Oncorhynchus > Oncorhynchus clarkii. Next base: position 30,380,149 of record NC_092177.1, on the reverse strand, counting down.
GTTCACTTCAGATACTTAGCTTGCACTTGTATGTGCTAGAGAACTGTGCTACATACCAATTATTTTCAATATGTATAAATATAGAGATAGAAATATATGTATGACTCCTGCTCTTTTTGTTTTACCTTTTAATAAATCACTTAAATGGGGATCCCTCTTAATGGTTCATGAGTAATTTGGTATTGTTCGGCATGTTTAACGTTACCTGCCTAAGTACCTTAGATCGCAAGCCCATAATTAGTCAATAGGGCTGACTGGCTAGCTACTAGTACTGTTAACTAGCCAGATAGCAACAAAGCATTGTTAGCTAGCTAATGTAACCATGAAGAATTGACATCTATCTTACATATTATTCGTTTTAGGTCATTTTTGTCCTGTTTAGCTATCTGGCTAGCTAAATTGTTACGATTCACATATCTAGCTGATAATTGTGACGTCAAACGTTTGCTTTGTGTATATCTTGATTCGTCTATTGTTGCCATTGTCCTGGCTGGAAGGAGGTTCAGTGAATGGGGCTGTGAAGCGTGAGGTAATACAGTAGGGGGAGTGCGAGTGCTTCTTAAATGTATTGCTTTATGCATTCTCCTCACTCGCGTCCACACAAAAACGTACTCAAGAGAACGGAGTGGAGAATACAATCGGAGCATGAGTGTGGAGCATGGTAGTATGTTTGGAAAAACACCCCTAGAGTTTGAGAGCTACAAGCCCCCACTCACCCAGTAATTTTTGAACTGTCCCTAAATTATCCTATTAAAACACTACATGGGAAATACGTCATGAACTCACAACAATTGAAAGTGCAGAGTATAAAACAGTACTTAGCCTAATATATTATGAACAGCCACGATAGCGTCGTCTACTGTTTGGTCTATTTTGAATCAATATTTCAACTCGCCACCACACTCTACGTATTTCCCACTGGTGTTTCCCAACTGCAGTCCTCAGGTTGCCCCAGCAACACACATTCACATTTTAGAGCCAGACAAGCACGCTTGATTCAATTTGTTAACTAATCCTTCGATTAGTTAAATCAGTCCAGAGCTACAACAACGTGTGCTGATTGAACCAAACTAAATAGTTGGAGGATGCGGGCATCGATCCCGCTACCTCTCGCATGCTAAGCGAGCGCTCTACCATTTGAGCTAATCCCCCTGTGCCTCCAACAAGAAGTATGAAATCTCAATGACCGCACTGCCAAATCCCTCGTCCATAAGAAAGGATACTTTTTAACAAGTATGCTTGCTTCAGCTGTCTAAAAGTATTTTTCATGGTAGTTCAGTAAAGGTTGAAGTAGTGATAGGAGTAAGCCCAAAGGTGGAAATAGTTGTATTGTTGGGTTAGTATCCAGAGCTACAACAACAATGTGTGCTGATTGAACCAAACTAAATAGTTGGAGGATGCGGGCATCGATCCCGCTACCTCTCGCATGCTAAGCGAGCGCTCTACCATTTGAGCTAATCCCCCTGTGCATCCAACAAGAAGTATGAAATCTCAATGACCACACTGCCAAATCCCTCGTCCATAAGTAAGGATACTTTTTAAAAAGTATGCTTGCTTCAGCTGTCTAAAAGTATTTTTCATGGTAGTTCAGTAAAGGTGGAAGTAGTGACTGCAGTAAGCCCAGTGGTGGAAATAGTTGTATTGTTGGGTTAGTGAGTTTTGGGTGTATGATAGCAGAAAAACCTGCGAGTCTGGAGTTCCCCCTGCTGGCTGTCTGTGGAATAACATTAGGATCAGTTGATCGTGGGGAAATGCATGTTAGTCGCCCGAAACATGGTCACTGTTTTCCTGTCTTTTGTCGTGCTTATGCTCACTGCGTCTCAGTGGATCGCTCCAAGGCCTTTCTACTGTAAGCAGAGGAGAGGACAGCCTTCCAGTAGAATAAATAAGAGTCACAGCTCCCAACATTTACTAACAAATGAACAGCTACTAAATCAAAGATCTGTCTCATAAACTACACATGTGCCTACATGTGATAACCAAAGGGGATTTTTGCATTACCCCAAGCGACCACATAATTTGTCCCTTTAATTGAAGTAATAATTCGGTGGTTTGGTGGGATTTCCTAAATTCCAGTGTGTTTCTGCTTGCCACAACAAAGTCAAAAGAGAGAATGAACTGGCACACAGACTAAGATATTAGGACCTGTTTAGTAGCAAAAAGAAGGCTGTCCATCATATCGCAAAGCCATTATGACAAGGGCTCCTCCTCCCCTGTAGGATAAATAATAATAATTATGATTTATTCTATATAGCACTTTTCATTACACACAGAATCTCAAAGTAGCTTTAAAAACTCAAATAAACTCAAGGTGATCTGGTACATACTTGGCCGATGGCTTCCAAAGCTTCAGATGATAATAATAAGATGGAGAGTGATGGAGTCTGTAGTTAGAGAGGAGTTGAGGCAGTAAGGCAGTTCACTTCAGATACTTAGCTTGCACTTGTATGTGCTAGAGAACTGTGCTACATACCAATTATTTTCAATATGTATAAATATAGAGATAGAAATATATGTATGACTCCTGCTCTTTTTGTTTTACCTTTTAATAAATCACTTAAATGGGGATCCCTCTTAATGGTTCATGAGTAATTTGGTATTGTTCGGCATGTTTAACGTTACCTGCCTAAGTACCTTAGATCGCAAGCCCATAATTAGTCAATAGGGCTGACTGGCTAGCTACTAGTACTGTTAACTAGCCAGATAGCAACAAAGCATTGTTAGCTAGCTAATGTAACCATGAAGAATTGACATCTATCTTACATATTATTCGTTTTAGGTCATTTTTGTCCTGTTTAGCTATCTGGCTAGCTAAATTGTTACGATTCACATATCTAGCTGATAATTGTGACGTCAAACGTTTGCTTTGTGTATATCTTGATTCGTCTATTGTTGCCATTGTCCTGGCTGGAAGGAGGTTCAGTGAATGGGGCTGTGAAGCGTGAGGTAATACAGTAGGGGGAGTGCGAGTGCTTCTTAAATGTATTGCTTTATGCATTCTCCTCACTCGCGTCCACACAAAAACGTACTCAAGAGAACGGAGTGGAGAATACAATCGGAGCATGAGTGTGGAGCATGGTAGTATGTTTGGAAAAACACCCCTAGAGTTTGAGAGCTACAAGCCCCCACTCACCCAGTAATTTTTGAACTGTCCCTAAATTATCCTATTAAAACACTACATGGGAAATACGTCATGAACTCACAACAATTGAAAGTGCAGAGTATAAAACAGTACTTAGCCTAATATATTATGAACAGCCACGATAGCGTCGTCTACTGTTTGGTCTATTTTGAATCAATATTTCAACTCGCCACCACACTCTACGTATTTCCCACTGGTGTTTCCCAACTGCAGTCCTCAGGTTGCCCCAGCAACACACATTCACATTTTAGAGCCAGACAAGCACGCTTGATTCAATTTGTTAACTAATCCTTCGATTAGTTAAATCAGTCCAGAGCTACAACAACGTGTGCTGATTGAACCAAACTAAATAGTTGGAGGATGCGGGCATCGATCCCGCTACCTCTCGCATGCTAAGCGAGCGCTCTACCATTTGAGCTAATCCCCCTGTGCTAAATAGTTGGAGGATGCCAACAAGAAGTATGAAATCTCAATGACCACACTGCCAAATCCCTCGTCCATAAGTAAGGATACTTTTTAAAAAGTATGCTTGCTTCAGCTGTCTAAAAGTATTTTTCATGGTAGTTCAGTAAAGGTGGAAGTAGTGACTGCAGTAAGCCCAGTGGTGGAAATAGTTGTATTGTTGGGTTAGTGAGTTTTGGGTGTATGATAGCAGAAAAACCTGCGAGTCTGGAGTTCCCCCTGCTGGCTGTCTGTGGAATAACATTAGGATCAGTTGATCGTGGGGAAATGCATGTTAGTCGCCCGAAACATGGTCACTGTTTTCCTGTCTTTTGTCGTGCTTATGCTCACTGCGTCTCAGTGGATCGCTCCAAGGCCTTTCTACTGTAAGCAGAGGAGAGGACAGCCTTCCAGTAGAATAAATAAGAGTCACAGCTCCCAACATTTACTAACAAATGAACAGCTACTAAATCAAAGATCTGTCTCATAAACTACACATGTGCCTACATGTGATAACCAAAGGGGATTTTTGCATTACCCCAAGCGACCACATAATTTGTCCCTTTAATTGAAGTAATAATTCGGTGGTTTGGTGGGATTTCCTAAATTCCAGTGTGTTTCTGCTTGCCACAACAAAGTCAAAAGAGAGAATGAACTGGCACACAGACTAAGATATTAGGACCTGTTTAGTAGCAAAAAGAAGGCTGTCCATCATATCGCAAAGCCATTATGACAAGGGCTCCTCCTCCCCTGTAGGATAAATAATAATAATTATGATTTATTCTATATAGCACTTTTCATTACACACAGAATCTCAAAGTAGCTTTAAAAACTCAAATAAACTCAAGGTGATCTGGTACATACTTGGCCGATGGCTTCCAAAGCTTCAGATGATAATAATAAGATGGAGAGTGATGGAGTCTGTAGTTAGAGAGGAGTTGAGGCAGTAAGGCAGTTCACTTCAGATACTTAGCTTGCACTTGTATGTGCTAGAGAACTGTGCTACATACCAATTATTTTCAATATGTATAAATATAGAGATAGAAATATATGTATGACTCCTGCTCTTTTTGTTTTACCTTTTAATAAATCACTTAAATGGGGATCCCTCTTAATGGTTCATGAGTAATTTGGTATTGTTCGGCATGTTTAACGTTACCTGCCTAAGTACCTTAGATCGCAAGCCCATAATTAGTCAATAGGGCTGACTGGCTAGCTACTAGTACTGTTAACTAGCCAGATAGCAACAAAGCATTGTTAGCTAGCTAATGTAACCATGAAGAATTGACATCTATCTTACATATTATTCGTTTTAGGTCATTTTTGTCCTGTTTAGCTATCTGGCTAGCTAAATTGTTACGATTCACATATCTAGCTGATAATTGTGACGTCAAACGTTTGCTTTGTGTATATCTTGATTCGTCTATTGTTGCCATTGTCCTGGCTGGAAGGAGGTTCAGTGAATGGGGCTGTGAAGCGTGAGGTAATACAGTAGGGGGAGTGCGAGTGCTTCTTAAATGTATTGCTTTATGCATTCTCCTCACTCGCGTCCACACAAAAACGTACTCAAGAGAACGGAGTGGAGAATACAATCGGAGCATGAGTGTGGAGCATGGTAGTATGTTTGGAAAAACACCCCTAGAGTTTGAGAGCTACAAGCCCCCACTCACCCAGTAATTTTTGAACTGTCCCTAAATTATCCTATTAAAACACTACATGGGAAATACGTCATGAACTCACAACAATTGAAAGTGCAGAGTATAAAACAGTACTTAGCCTAATATATTATGAACAGCCACGATAGCGTCGTCTACTGTTTGGTCTATTTTGAATCAATATTTCAACTCGCCACCACACTCTACGTATTTCCCACTGGTGTTTCCCAACTGCAGTCCTCAGGTTGCCCCAGCAACACACATTCACATTTTAGAGCCAGACAAGCACGCTTGATTCAATTTGTTAACTAATCCTTCGATTAGTTAAATCAGTCCAGAGCTACAACAACGTGTGCTGATTGAACCAAACTAAATAGTTGGAGGATGCGGGCATCGATCCCGCTACCTCTCGCATGCTAAGCGAGCGCTCTACCATTTGAGCTAATCCCCCTGTGCCTCCAACAAGAAGTATGAAATCTCAATGACCGCACTGCCAAATCCCTCGTCCATAAGAAAGGATACTTTTTAACAAGTATGCTTGCTTCAGCTGTCTAAAAGTATTTTTCATGGTAGTTCAGTAAAGGTTGAAGTAGTGATAGGAGTAAGCCCAGTGGTGGAAATAGTTGTATTGTTGGGTTAGTATCCAGAGCTACAACAACAATGTGTGCTGATTGAACCAAACTAAATAGTTGGAGGATGCGGGCATCGATCCCGCTACCTCTCGCATGCTAAGCGAGCGCTCTACCATTTGAGCTAATCCCCCTGTGCATCCAACAAGAAGTATGAAATCTCAATGACCACACTGCCAAATCCCTCGTCCATAAGTAAGGATACTTTTTAAAAAGTATGCTTGCTTCAGCTGTCTAAAAGTATTTTTCATGGTAGTTCAGTAAAGGTGGAAGTAGTGACTGCAGTAAGCCCAGTGGTGGAAATAGTTGTATTGTTGGGTTAGTGAGTTTTGGGTGTATGATAGCAGAAAAACCTGCGAGTCTGGAGTTCCCCCTGCTGGCTGTCTGTGGAATAACATTAGGATCAGTTGATCGTGGGGAAATGCATGTTAGTCGCCCGAAACATGGTCACTGTTTTCCTGTCTTTTGTCGTGCTTATGCTCACTGCGTCTCAGTGGATCGCTCCAAGGCCTTTCTACTGTAAGCAGAGGAGAGGACAGCCTTCCAGTAGAATAAATAAGAGTCACAGCTCCCAACATTTACTAACAAATGAACAGCTACTAAATCAAAGATCTGTCTCATAAACTACACATGTGCCTACATGTGATAACCAAAGGGGATTTTTGCATTACCCCAAGCGACCACATAATTTGTCCCTTTAATTGAAGTAATAATTCGGTGGTTTGGTGGGATTTCCTAAATTCCAGTGTGTTTCTGCTTGCCACAACAAAGTCAAAAGAGAGAATGAACTGGCACACAGACTAAGATATTAGGACCTGTTTAGTAGCAAAAAGAAGGCTGTCCATCATATCGCAAAGCCATTATGACAAGGGCTCCTCCTCCCCTGTAGGATAAATAATAATAATTATGATTTATTCTATATAGCACTTTTCATTACACACAGAATCTCAAAGTAGCTTTAAAAACTCAAATAAACTCAAGGTGATCTGGTACATACTTGGCCGATGGCTTCCAAAGCTTCAGATGATAATAATAAGATGGAGAGTGATGGAGTCTGTAGTTAGAGAGGAGTTGAGGCAGTAAGGCAGTTCACTTCAGATACTTAGCTTGCACTTGTATGTGCTAGAGAACTGTGCTACATACCAATTATTTTCAATATGTATAAATATAGAGATAGAAATATATGTATGACTCCTGCTCTTTTTGTTTTACCTTTTAATAAATCACTTAAATGGGGATCCCTCTTAATGGTTCATGAGTAATTTGGTATTGTTCGGCATGTTTAACGTTACCTGCCTAAGTACCTTAGATCGCAAGCCCATAATTAGTCAATAGGGCTGACTGGCTAGCTACTAGTACTGTTAACTAGCCAGATAGCAACAAAGCATTGTTAGCTAGCTAATGTAACCATGAAGAATTGACATCTATCTTACATATTATTCGTTTTAGGTCATTTTTGTCCTGTTTAGCTATCTGGCTAGCTAAATTGTTACGATTCACATATCTAGCTGATAATTGTGACGTCAAACGTTTGCTTTGTGTATATCTTGATTCGTCTATTGTTGCCATTGTCCTGGCTGGAAGGAGGTTCAGTGAATGGGGCTGTGAAGCGTGAGGTAATACAGTAGGGGGAGTGCGAGTGCTTCTTAAATGTATTGCTTTATGCATTCTCCTCACTCGCGTCCACACAAAAACGTACTCAAGAGAACGGAGTGGAGAATACAATCGGAGCATGAGTGTGGAGCATGGTAGTATGTTTGGAAAAACACCCCTAGAGTTTGAGAGCTACAAGCCCCCACTCACCCAGTAATTTTTGAACTGTCCCTAAATTATCCTATTAAAACACTACATGGGAAATACGTCATGAACTCACAACAATTGAAAGTGCAGAGTATAAAACAGTACTTAGCCTAATATATTATGAACAGCCACGATAGCGTCGTCTACTGTTTGGTCTATTTTGAATCAATATTTCAACTCGCCACCACACTCTACGTATTTCCCACTGGTGTTTCCCAACTGCAGTCCTCAGGTTGCCCCAGCAACACACATTCACATTTTAGAGCCAGACAAGCACGCTTGATTCAATTTGTTAACTAATCCTTCGATTAGTTAAATCAGTCCAGAGCTACAACAACGTGTGCTGATTGAACCAAACTAAATAGTTGGAGGATGCGGGCATCGATCCCGCTACCTCTCGCATGCTAAGCGAGCGCTCTACCATTTGAGCTAATCCCCCTGTGCCTCCAACAAGAAGTATGAAATCTCAATGACCGCACTGCCAAATCCCTCGTCCATAAGAAAGGATACTTTTTAACAAGTATGCTTGCTTCAGCTGTCTAAAAGTATTTTTCATGGTAGTTCAGTAAAGGTTGAAGTAGTGATAGGAGTAAGCCCAAAGGTGGAAATAGTTGTATTGTTGGGTTAGTATCCAGAGCTACAACAACAATGTGTGCTGATTGAACCAAACTAAATAGTTGGAGGATGCGGGCATCGATCCCGCTACCTCTCGCATGCTAAGCGAGCGCTCTACCATTTGAGCTAATCCCCCTGTGCATCCAACAAGAAGTATGAAATCTCAATGACCACACTGCCAAATCCCTCGTCCATAAGTAAGGATACTTTTTAAAAAGTATGCTTGCTTCAGCTGTCTAAAAGTATTTTTCATGGTAGTTCAGTAAAGGTGGAAGTAGTGACTGCAGTAAGCCCAGTGGTGGAAATAGTTGTATTGTTGGGTTAGTGAGTTTTGGGTGTATGATAGCAGAAAAACCTGCGAGTCTGGAGTTCCCCCTGCTGGCTGTCTGTGGAATAACATTAGGATCAGTTGATCGTGGGGAAATGCATGTTAGTCGCCCGAAACATGGTCACTGTTTTCCTGTCTTTTGTCGTGCTTATGCTCACTGCGTCTCAGTGGATCGCTCCAAGGCCTTTCTACTGTAAGCAGAGGAGAGGACAGCCTTCCAGTAGAATAAATAAGAGTCACAGCTCCCAACATTTACTAACAAATGAACAGCTACTAAATCAAAGATCTGTCTCATAAACTACACATGTGCCTACATGTGATAACCAAAGGGGATTTTTGCATTACCCCAAGCGACCACATAATTTGTCCCTTTAATTGAAGTAATAATTCGGTGGTTTGGTGGGATTTCCTAAATTCCAGTGTGTTTCTGCTTGCCACAACAAAGTCAAAAGAGAGAATGAACTGGCACACAGACTAAGATATTAGGACCTGTTTAGTAGCAAAAAGAAGGCTGTCCATCATATCGCAAAGCCATTATGACAAGGGCTCCTCCTCCCCTGTAGGATAAATAATAATAATTATGATTTATTCTATATAGCACTTTTCATTACACACAGAATCTCAAAGTAGCTTTAAAAACTCAAATAAACTCAAGGTGATCTGGTACATACTTGGCCGATGGCTTCCAAAGCTTCAGATGATAATAATAAGATGGAGAGTGATGGAGTCTGTAGTTAGAGAGGAGTTGAGGCAGTAAGGCAGTTCACTTCAGATACTTAGCTTGCACTTGTATGTGCTAGAGAACTGTGCTACATACCAATTATTTTCAATATGTATAAATATAGAGATAGAAATATATGTATGACTCCTGCTCTTTTTGTTTTACCTTTTAATAAATCACTTAAATGGGGATCCCTCTTAATGGTTCATGAGTAATTTGGTATTGTTCGGCATGTTTAACGTTACCTGCCTAAGTACCTTAGATCGCAAGCCCATAATTAGTCAATAGGGCTGACTGGCTAGCTACTAGTACTGTTAACTAGCCAGATAGCAACAAAGCATTGTTAGCTAGCTAATGTAACCATGAAGAATTGACATCTATCTTACATATTATTCGTTTTAGGTCATTTTTGTCCTGTTTAGCTATCTGGCTAGCTAAATTGTTACGATTCACATATCTAGCTGATAATTGTGACGTCAAACGTTTGCTTTGTGTATATCTTGATTCGTCTATTGTTGCCATTGTCCTGGCTGGAAGGAGGTTCAGTGAATGGGGCTGTGAAGCGTGAGGTAATACAGTAGGGGGAGTGCGAGTGCTTCTTAAATGTATTGCTTTATGCATTCTCCTCACTCGCGTCCACACAAAAACGTACTCAAGAGAACGGAGTGGAGAATACAATCGGAGCATGAGTGTGGAGCATGGTAGTATGTTTGGAAAAACACCCCTAGAGTTTGAGAGCTACAAGCCCCCACTCACCCAGTAATTTTTGAACTGTCCCTAAATTATCCTATTAAAACACTACATGGGAAATACGTCATGAACTCACAACAATTGAAAGTGCAGAGTATAAAACAGTACTTAGCCTAATATATTATGAACAGCCACGATAGCGTCGTCTACTGTTTGGTCTATTTTGAATCAATATTTCAACTCGCCACCACACTCTACGTATTTCCCACTGGTGTTTCCCAACTGCAGTCCTCAGGTTGCCCCAGCAACACACATTCACATTTTAGAGCCAGACAAGCACGCTTGATTCAATTTGTTAACTAATCCTTCGATTAGTTAAATCAGTCCAGAGCTACAACAACGTGTGCTGATTGAACCAAACTAAATAGTTGGAGGATGCGGGCATCGATCCCGCTACCTCTCGCATGCTAAGCGAGTGTGCTGATTGAACCAAACTAAATAGTTGGAGGATGCGGGCATCGATCCCGCTACCTCTCGCATGCTAAGCGAGCGCTCTACCATTTGAGCTAATCCCCCTGTGCCTCCAACAAGAAGTATGAAATCTCAATGACCGCACTGCCAAATCCCTCGTCCATAAGAAAGGATACTTTTTAACAAGTATGCTTGCTTCAGCTGTCTAAAAGTATTTTTCATGGTAGTTCAGTAAAGGTTGAAGTAGTGATAGGAGTAAGCCCAGTGGTGGAAATAGTTGTATTGTTGGGTTAGTATCCAGAGCTACAACAACAATGTGTGCTGATTGAACCAAACTAAATAGTTGGAGGATGCGGGCATCGATCCCGCTACCTCTCGCATGCTAAGCGAGCGCTCTACCATTTGAGCTAATCCCCCTGTGCATCCAACAAGAAGTATGAAATCTCAATGACCACACTGCCAAATCCCTCGTCCATAAGTAAGGATACTTTTTAAAAAGTATGCTTGCTTCAGCTGTCTAAAAGTATTTTTCATGGTAGTTCAGTAAAGGTGGAAGTAGTGACTGCAGTAAGCCCAGTGGTGGAAATAGTTGTATTGTTGGGTTAGTGAGTTTTGGGTGTATGATAGCAGAAAAACCTGCGAGTCTGGAGTTCCCCCTGCTGGCTGTCTGTGGAATAACATTAGGATCAGTTGATCGTGGGGAAATGCATGTTAGTCGCCCGAAACATGGTCACTGTTTTCCTGTCTTTTGTCGTGCTTATGCTCACTGCGTCTCAGTGGATCGCTCCAAGGCCTTTCTACTGTAAGCAGAGGAGAGGACAGCCTTCCAGTAGAATAAATAAGAGTCACAGCTCCCAACATTTACTAACAAATGAACAGCTACTAAATCAAAGATCTGTCTCATAAACTACACATGTGCCTACATGTGATAACCAAAGGGGATTTTTGCATTACCCCAAGCGACCACATAATTTGTCCCTTTAATTGAAGTAATAATTCGGTGGTTTGGTGGGATTTCCTAAATTCCAGTGTGTTTCTGCTTGCCACAACAAAGTCAAAAGAGAGAATGAACTGGCACACAGACTAAGATATTAGGACCTGTTTAGTAGCAAAAAGAAGGCTGTCCATCATATCGCAAAGCCATTATGACAAGGGCTCCTCCTCCCCTGTAGGATAAATAATAATAATTATGATTTATTCTATATAGCACTTTTCATTACACACAGAATCTCAAAGTAGCTTTAAAAACTCAAATAAACTCAAGGTGATCTGGTACATACTTGGCCGATGGCTTCCAAAGCTTCAGATGATAATAATAAGATGGAGAGTGATGGAGTCTGTAGTTAGAGAGGAGTTGAGGCAGTAAGGCAGTTCACTTCAGATACTTAGCTTGCACTTGTATGTGCTAGAGAACTGTGCTACATACCAATTATTTTCAATATGTATAAATATAGAGATAGAAATATATGTATGACTCCTGCTCTTTTTGTTTTACCTTTTAATAAATCACTTAAATGGGGATCCCTCTTAATGGTTCATGAGTAATTTGGTATTGTTCGGCATGTTTAACGTTACCTGCCTAAGTACCTTAGATCGCAAGCCCATAATTAGTCAATAGGGCTGACTGGCTAGCTACTAGTACTGTTAACTAGCCAGATAGCAACAAAGCATTGTTAGCTAGCTAATGTAACCATGAAGAATTGACATCTATCTTACATATTATTCGTTTTAGGTCATTTTTGTCCTGTTTAGCTATCTGGCTAGCTAAATTGTTACGATTCACATATCTAGCTGATAATTGTGACGTCAAACGTTTGCTTTGTGTATATCTTGATTCGTCTATTGTTGCCATTGTCCTGGCTGGAAGGAGGTTCAGTGAATGGGGCTGTGAAGCGTGAGGTAATACAGTAGGGGGAGGCGAGTGCTTCTTAAATGTATTGCTTTATGCATTCTCCTCACTCGCGTCCACACAAAAACGTACTCAAGAGAACGGAGTGGAGAATACAATCGGAGCATGAGTGTGGAGCATGGTAGTATGTTTGGAAAAACACCCCTAGAGTTTGAGAGCTACAAGCCCCCACTCACCCAGTAATTTTTGAACTGTCCCTAAATTATCCTATTAAAACACTACATGGGAAATACGTCATGAACTCACAACAATTGAAAGTGCAGAGTATAAAACAGTACTTAGCCTAATATATTATGAACAGCCACGATAGCGTCGTCTACTGTTTGGTCTATTTTGAATCAATATTTCAACTCGCCACCACACTCTACGTATTTCCCACTGGTGTTTCCCAACTGCAGTCCTCAGGTTGCCCCAGCAACACACATTCACATTTTAGAGCCAGACAAGCACGCTTGATTCAATTTGTTAACTAATCCTTCGATTAGTTAAATCAGTCCAGAGCTACAACAACGTGTGCTGATTGAACCAAACTAAATAGTTGGAGGATGCGGGCATCGATCCCGCTACCTCTCGCATGCTAAGCGAGCGCTCTACCATTTGAGCTAATCCCCCTGTGCCTCCAACAAGAAGTATGAAATCTCAATGACCGCACTGCCAAATCCCTCGTCCATAAGAAAGGATACTTTTTAACAAGTATGCTTGCTTCAGCTGTCTAAAAGTATTTTTCATGGTAGTTCAGTAAAGGTTGAAGTAGTGATAGGAGTAAGCCCAGTGGTGGAAATAGTTGTATTGTTGGGTTAGTATCCAGAGCTACAACAACAATGTGTGCTGATTGAACCAAACTAAATAGTTGGAGGATGCGGGCATCGATCCCGCTACCTCTCGCATGCTAAGCGAGCGCTCTACCATTTGAGCTAATCCCCCTGTGCATCCAACAAGAAGTATGAAATCTCAATGACCACACTGCCAAATCCCTCGTCCATAAGTAAGGATACTTTTTAAAAAGTATGCTTGCTTCAGCTGTCTAAAAGTATTTTTCATGGTAGTTCAGTAAAGGTGGAAGTAGTGACTGCAGTAAGCCCAGTGGTGGAAATAGTTGTATTGTTGGGTTAGTGAGTTTTGGGTGTATGATAGCAGAAAAACCTGCGAGTCTGGAGTTCCCCCTGCTGGCTGTCTGTGGAATAACATTAGGATCAGTTGATCGTGGGGAAATGCATGTTAGTCGCCCGAAACATGGTCACTGTTTTCCTGTCTTTTGTCGTGCTTATGCTCACTGCGTCTCAGTGGATCGCTCCAAGGCCTTTCTACTGTAAGCAGAGGAGAGGACAGCCTTCCAGTAGAATAAATAAGAGTCACAGCTCCCAACATTTACTAACAAATGAACAGCTACTAAATCAAAGATCTGTCTCATAAACTACACATGTGCCTACATGTGATAACCAAAGGGGATTTTTGCATTACCCCAAGCGACCACATAATTTGTCCCTTTAATTGAAGTAATAATTCGGTGGTTTGGTGGGATTTCCTAAATTCCAGTGTGTTTCTGCTTGCCACAACAAAGTCAAAAGAGAGAATGAACTGGCACACAGACTAAGATATTAGGACCTGTTTAGTAGCAAAAAGAAGGCTGTCCATCATATCGCAAAGCCATTATGACAAGGGCTCCTCCTCCCCTGTAGGATAAATAATAATAATTATGATTTATTCTATATAGCACTTTTCATTACACACAGAATCTCAAAGTAGCTTTAAAAACTCAAATAAACTCAAGGTGATCTGGTACATACTTGGCCGATGGCTTCCAAAGCTTCAGATGATAATAATAAGATGGAGAGTGATGGAGTCTGTAGTTAGAGAGGAGTTGAGGCAGTAAGGCAGTTCACTTCAGATACTTAGCTTGCACTTGTATGTGCTAGAGAACTGTGCTACATACCAATTATTTTCAATATGTATAAATATAGAGATAGAAATATATGTATGACTCCTGCTCTTTTTGTTTTACCTTTTAATAAATCACTTAAATGGGGATCCCTCTTAATGGTTCATGAGTAATTTGGTATTGTTCGGCATGTTTAACGTTACCTGCCTAAGTACCTTAGATCGCAAGCCCATAATTAGTCAATAGGGCTGACTGGCTAGCTACTAGTACTGTTAACTAGCCAGATAGCAACAAAGCATTGTTAGCTAGCTAATGTAACCATGAAGAATTGACATCTATCTTACATATTATTCGTTTTAGGTCATTTTTGTCCTGTTTAGCTATCTGGCTAGCTAAATTGTTACGATTCACATATCTAGCTGATAATTGTGACGTCAAACGTTTGCTTTGTGTATATCTTGATTCGTCTATTGTTGCCATTGTCCTGGCTGGAAGGAGGTTCAGTGAATGGGGCTGTGAAGCGTGAGGTAATACAGTAGGGGGAGTGCGAGTGCTTCTTAAATGTATTGCTTTATGCATTCTCCTCACTCGCGTCCACACAAAAACGTACTCAAGAGAACGGAGTGGAGAATACAATCGGAGCATGAGTGTGGAGCATGGTAGTATGTTTGGAAAAACACCCCTAGAGTTTGAGAGCTACAAGCCCCCACTCACCCAGTAATTTTTGAACTGTCCCTAAATTATCCTATTAAAACACTACATGGGAAATACGTCATGAACTCACAACAATTGAAAGTGCAGAGTATAAAACAGTACTTAGCCTAATATATTATGAACAGCCACGATAGCGTCGTCTACTGTTTGGTCTATTTTGAATCAATATTTCAACTCGCCACCACACTCTACGTATTTCCCACTGGTGTTTCCCAACTGCAGTCCTCAGGTTGCCCCAGCAACACACATTCACATTTTAGAGCCAGACAAGCACGCTTGATTCAATTTGTTAACTAATCCTTCGATTAGTTAAATCAGTCCAGAGCTACAACAACGTGTGCTGATTGAACCAAACTAAATAGTTGGAGGATGCGGGCATCGATCCCGCTACCTCTCGCATGCTAAGCGAGCGCTCTACCATTTGAGCTAATCCCCCTGTGCCTCCAACAAGAAGTATGAAATCTCAATGACCGCACTGCCAAATCCCTCGTCCATAAGAAAGGATACTTTTTAACAAGTATGCTTGCTTCAGCTGTCTAAAAGTATTTTTCATGGTAGTTCAGTAAAGGTTGAAGTAGTGATAGGAGTAAGCCCAGTGGTGGAAATAGTTGTATTGTTGGGTTAGTATCCAGAGCTACAACAACAATGTGTGCTGATTGAACCAAACTAAATAGTTGGAGGATGCGGGCATCGATCCCGCTACCTCTCGCATGCTAAGCGAGCGCTCTACCATTTGAGCTAATCCCCCTGTGCATCCAACAAGAAGTATGAAATCTCAATGACCACACTGCCAAATCCCTCGTCCATAAGTAAGGATACTTTTTAAAAAGTATGCTTGCTTCAGCTGTCTAAAAGTATTTTTCATGGTAGTTCAGTAAAGGTGGAAGTAGTGACTGCAGTAAGCCCAGTGGTGGAAATAGTTGTATTGTTGGGTTAGTGAGTTTTGGGTGTATGATAGCAGAAAAACCTGCGAGTCTGGAGTTCCCCCTGCTGGCTGTCTGTGGAATAACATTAGGATCAGTTGATCGTGGGGAAATGCATGTTAGTCGCCCGAAACATGGTCACTGTTTTCCTGTCTTTTGTCGTGCTTATGCTCACTGCGTCTCAGTGGATCGCTCCAAGGCCTTTCTACTGTAAGCAGAGGAGAGGACAGCCTTCCAGTAGAATAAATAAGAGTCACAGCTCCCAACATTTACTAACAAATGAACAGCTACTAAATCAAAGATCTGTCTCATAAACTACACATGTGCCTACATGTGATAACCAAAGGGGATTTTTGCATTACCCCAAGCGACCACATAATTTGTCCCTTTAATTGAAGTAATAATTCGGTGGTTTGGTGGGATTTCCTAAATTCCAGTGTGTTTCTGCTTGCCACAACAAAGTCAAAAGAGAGAATGAACTGGCACACAGACTAAGATATTAGGACCTGTTTAGTAGCAAAAAGAAGGCTGTCCATCATATCGCAAAGCCATTATGACAAGGGCTCCTCCTCCCCTGTAGGATAAATAATAATAATTATGATTTATTCTATATAGCACTTTTCATTACACACAGAATCTCAAAGTAGCTTTAAAAACTCAAATAAACTCAAGGTGATCTGGTACATACTTGGCCGATGGCTTCCAAAGCTTCAGATGATAATAATAAGATGGAGAGTGATGGAGTCTGTAGTTAGAGAGGAGTTGAGGCAGTAAGGCAGTTCACTTCAGATACTTAGCTTGCACTTGTATGTGCTAGAGAACTGTGCTACATACCAATTATTTTCAATATGTATAAATATAGAGATAGAAATATATGTATGACTCCTGCTCTTTTTGTTTTACCTTTTAATAAATCACTTAAATGGGGATCCCTCTTAATGGTTCATGAGTAATTTGGTATTGTTCGGCATGTTTAACGTTACCTGCCTAAGTACCTTAGATCGCAAGCCCATAATTAGTCAATAGGGCTGACTGGCTAGCTACTAGTACTGTTAACTAGCCAGATAGCAACAAAGCATTGTTAGCTAGCTAATGTAACCATGAAGAATTGACATCTATCTTACATATTATTCGTTTTAGGTCATTTTTGTCCTGTTTAGCTATCTGGCTAGCTAAATTGTTACGATTCACATATCTAGCTGATAATTGTGACGTCAAACGTTTGCTTTGTGTATATCTTGATTCGTCTATTGTTGCCATTGTCCTGGCTGGAAGGAGGTTCAGTGAATGGGGCTGTGAAGCGTGAGGTAATACAGTAGGGGGAGTGCGAGTGCTTCTTAAATGTATTGCTTTATGCATTCTCCTCACTCGCGTCCACACAAAAACGTACTCAAGAGAACGGAGTGGAGAATACAATCGGAGCATGAGTGTGGAGCATGGTAGTATGTTTGGAAAAACACCCCTAGAGTTTGAGAGCTACAAGCCCCCACTCACCCAGTAATTTTTGAACTGTCCCTAAATTATCCTATTAAAACACTACATGGGAAATACGTCATGAACTCACAACAATTGAAAGTGCAGAGTATAAAACAGTACTTAGCCTAATATATTATGAACAGCCACGATAGCGTCGTCTACTGTTTGGTCTATTTTGAATCAATATTTCAACTCGCCACCACACTCTACGTATTTCCCACTGGTGTTTCCCAACTGCAGTCCTCAGGTTGCCCCAGCAACACACATTCACATTTTAGAGCCAGACAAGCACGCTTGATTCAATTTGTTAACTAATCCTTCGATTAGTTAAATCAGTCCAGAGCTACAACAACGTGTGCTGATTGAACCAAACTAAATAGTTGGAGGATGCGGGCATCGATCCCGCTACCTCTCGCATGCTAAGCGAGCGCTCTACCATTTGAGCTAATCCCCCTGTGCCTCCAACAAGAAGTATGAAATCTCAATGACCGCACTGCCAAATCCCTCGTCCATAAGAAAGGATACTTTTTAACAAGTATGCTTGCTTCAGCTGTCTAAAAGTATTTTTCATGGTAGTTCAGTAAAGGTTGAAGTAGTGATAGGAGTAAGCCCAGTGGTGGAAATAGTTGTATTGTTGGGTTAGTATCCAGAGCTACAACAACAATGTGTGCTGATTGAACCAAACTAAATAGTTGGAGGATGCGGGCATCGATCCCGCTACCTCTCGCATGCTAAGCGAGCGCTCTACCATTTGAGCTAATCCCCCTGTGCATCCAACAAGAAGTATGAAATCTCAATGACCACACTGCCAAATCCCTCGTCCATAAGTAAGGATACTTTTTAAAAAGTATGCTTGCTTCAGCTGTCTAAAAGTATTTTTCATGGTAGTTCAGTAAAGGTGGAAGTAGTGACTGCAGTAAGCCCAGTGGTGGAAATAGTTGTATTGTTGGGTTAGTGAGTTTTGGGTGTATGATAGCAGAAAAACCTGCGAGTCTGGAGTTCCCCCTGCTGGCTGTCTGTGGAATAACATTAGGATCAGTTGATCGTGGGGAAATGCATGTTAGTCGCCCGAAACATGGTCACTGTTTTCCTGTCTTTTGTCGTGCTTATGCTCACTGCGTCTCAGTGGATCGCTCCAAGGCCTTTCTACTGTAAGCAGAGGAGAGGACAGCCTTCCAGTAGAATAAATAAGAGTCACAGCTCCCAACATTTACTAACAAATGAACAGCTACTAAATCAAAGATCTGTCTCATAAACTACACATGTGCCTACATGTGATAACCAAAGGGGATTTTTGCATTACCCCAAGCGACCACATAATTTGTCCCTTTAATTGAAGTAATAATTCGGTGGTTTGGTGGGATTTCCTAAATTCCAGTGTGTTTCTGCTTGCCACAACAAAGTCAAAAGAGAGAATGAACTGGCACACAGACTAAGATATTAGGACCTGTTTAGTAGCAAACAGAAGGCTGTCCATCATATCGCAAAGCCATTATGACAAGGGCTCCTCCTCCCCTGTAGGATAAATAATAATAATTATGATTTATTCTATATAGCACTTTTCATTACACACAGAATCTCAAAGTAGCTTTAAAAACTCAAATAAACTCAAGGTGATCTGGTACATACTTGGCCGATGGCTTCCAAAGCTTCAGATGATAATAATAAGATGGAGAGTGATGGAGTCTGTAGTTAGAGAGGAGTTGAGGCAGTAAGGCAGTTCACTTCAGATACTTAGCTTGCACTTGTATGTGCTAGAGAACTGTGCTACATACCAATTATTTTCAATATGTATAAATATAGAGATAGAAATATATGTATGACTCCTGCTCTTTTTGTTTTACCTTTTAATAAATCACTTAAATGGGGATCCCTCTTAATGGTTCATGAGTAATTTGGTATTGTTCGGCATGTTTAACGTTACCTGCCTAAGTACCTTAGATCGCAAGCCCATAATTAGTCAATAGGGCTGACTGGCTAGCTACTAGTACTGTTAACTAGCCAGATAGCAACAAAGCATTGTTAGCTAGCTAATGTAACCATGAAGAATTGACATCTATCTTACATATTATTCGTTTTAGGTCATTTTTGTCCTGTTTAGCTATCTGGCTAGCTAAATTGTTACGATTCACATATCTAGCTGATAATTGTGACGTCAAACGTTTGCTTTGTGTATATCTTGATTCGTCTATTGTTGCCATTGTCCTGGCTGGAAGGAGGTTCAGTGAATGGGGCTGTGAAGCGTGAGGTAATACAGTAGGGGGAGTGCGAGTGCTTCTTAAATGTATTGCTTTATGCATTCTCCTCACTCGCGTCCACACAAAAACGTACTCAAGAGAACGGAGTGGAGAATACAATCGGAGCATGAGTGTGGAGCATGGTAGTATGTTTGGAAAAACACCCCTAGAGTTTGAGAGCTACAAGCCCCCACTCACCCAGTAATTTTTGAACTGTCCCTAAATTATCCTATTAAAACACTACATGGGAAATACGTCATGAACTCACAACAATTGAAAGTGCAGAGTATAAAACAGTACTTAGCCTAATATATTATGAACAGCCACGATAGCGTCGTCTACTGTTTGGTCTATTTTGAATCAATATTTCAACTCGCCACCACACTCTACGTATTTCCCACTGGTGTTTCCCAACTGCAGTCCTCAGGTTGCCCCAGCAACACACATTCACATTTTAGAGCCAGACAAGCACGCTTGATTCAATTTGTTAACTAATCCTTCGATTAGTTAAATCAGTCCAGAGCTACAACAACGTGTGCTGATTGAACCAAACTAAATAGTTGGAGGATGCGGGCATCGATCCCGCTACCTCTCGCATGCTAAGCGAGCGCTCTACCATTTGAGCTAATCCCCCTGTGCCTCCAACAAGAAGTATGAAATCTCAATGACCGCACTGCCAAATCCCTCGTCCATAAGAAAGGATACTTTTTAACAAGTATGCTTGCTTCAGCTGTCTAAAAGTATTTTTCATGGTAGTTCAGTAAAGGTTGAAGTAGTGATAGGAGTAAGCCCAGTGGTGGAAATAGTTGTATTGTTGGGTTAGTATCCAGAGCTACAACAACAATGTGTGCTGATTGAACCAAACTAAATAGTTGGAGGATGCGGGCATCGATCCCGCTACCTCTCGCATGCTAAGCGAGCGCTCTACCATTTGAGCTAATCCCCCTGTGCATCCAACAAGAAGTATGAAATCTCAATGACCACACTGCCAAATCCCTCGTCCATAAGTAAGGATACTTTTTAAAAAGTATGCTTGCTTCAGCTGTCTAAAAGTATTTTTCATGGTAGTTCAGTAAAGGTGGAAGTAGTGACTGCAGTAAGCCCAGTGGTGGAAATAGTTGTATTGTTGGGTTAGTGAGTTTTGGGTGTATGATAGCAGAAAAACCTGCGAGTCTGGAGTTCCCCCTGCTGGCTGTCTGTGGAATAACATTAGGATCAGTTGATCGTGGGGAAATGCATGTTAGTCGCCCGAAACATGGTCACTGTTTTCCTGTCTTTTGTCGTGCTTATGCTCACTGCGTCTCAGTGGATCGCTCCAAGGCCTTTCTACTGTAAGCAGAGGAGAGGACAGCCTTCCAGTAGAATAAATAAGAGTCACAGCTCCCAACATTTACTAACAAATGAACAGCTACTAAATCAAAGATCTGTCTCATAAACTACACATGTGCCTACATGTGATAACCAAAGGGGATTTTTGCATTACCCCAAGCGACCACATAATTTGTCCCTTTAATTGAAGTAATAATTCGGTGGTTTGGTGGGATTTCCTAAATTCCAGTGTGTTTCTGCTTGCCACAACAAAGTCAAAAGAGAGAATGAACTGGCACACAGACTAAGATATTAGGACCTGTTTAGTAGCAAAAAGAAGGCTGTCCATCATATCGCAAAGCCATTATGACAAGGGCTCCTCCTCCCCTGTAGGATAAATAATAATAATTATGATTTATTCTATATAGCACTTTTCATTACACACAGAATCTCAAAGTAGCTTTAAAAACTCAAATAAACTCAAGGTGATCTGGTACATACTTGGCCGATGGCTTCCAAAGCTTCAGATGATAATAATAAGATGGAGAGTGATGGAGTCTGTAGTTAGAGAGGAGTTGAGGCAGTAAGGCAGTTCACTTCAGATACTTAGCTTGCACTTGTATGTGCTAGAGAACTGTGCTACATACCAATTATTTTCAATATGTATAAATATAGAGATAGAAATATATGTATGACTCCTGCTCTTTTTGTTTTACCTTTTAATAAATCACTTAAATGGGGATCCCTCTTAATGGTTCATGAGTAATTTGGTATTGTTCGGCATGTTTAACGTTACCTGCCTAAGTACCTTAGATCGCAAGCCCATAATTAGTCAATAGGGCTGACTGGCTAGCTACTAGTACTGTTAACTAGCCAGATAGCAACAAAGCATTGTTAGCTAGCTAATGTAACCATGAAGAATTGACATCTATCTTACATATTATTCGTTTTAGGTCATTTTTGTCCTGTTTAGCTATCTGGCTAGCTAAATTGTTACGATTCACATATCTAGCTGATAATTGTGACGTCAAACGTTTGCTTTGTGTATATCTTGATTCGTCTATTGTTGCCATTGTCCTGGCTGGAAGGAGGTTCAGTGAATGGGGCTGTGAAGCGTGAGGTAATACAGTAGGGGGAGTGCGAGTGCTTCTTAAATGTATTGCTTTATGCATTCTCCTCACTCGCGTCCACACAAAAACGTACTCAAGAGAACGGAGTGGAGAATACAATCGGAGCATGAGTGTGGAGCATGGTAGTATGTTTGGAAAAACACCCCTAGAGTTTGAGAGCTACAAGCCCCCACTCACCCAGTAATTTTTGAACTGTCCCTAAATTATCCTATTAAAACACTACATGGGAAATACGTCATGAACTCACAACAATTGAAAGTGCAGAGTATAAAACAGTACTTAGCCTAATATATTATGAACAACAGCCACGATAGCGTCGTCTACTGTTTGGTCTATTTTGAATCAATATTTCAACTCGCCACCACACTCTACGTATTTCCCACTGGTGTTTCCCAACTGCAGTCCTCAGGTTGCCCCAGCAACACACATTCACATTTTAGAGCCAGACAAGCACGCTTGATTCAATTTGTTAACTAATCCTTCGATTAGTTAAATCAGTCCAGAGCTACAACAACGTGTGCTGATTGAACCAAACTAAATAGTTGGAGGATGCGGGCATCGATCCCGCTACCTCTCGCATGCTAAGCGAGCGCTCTACCATTTGAGCTAATCCCCCTGTGCATCCAACAAGAAGTATGAAATCTCAATGACCACACTGCCAAATCCCTCGTCCATAAGTAAGGATACTTTTTAAAAAGTATGCTTGCTTCAGCTGTCTAAAAGTATTTTTCATGGTAGTTCAGTAAAGGTGGAAGTAGTGACTGCAGTAAGCCCAGTGGTGGAAATAGTTGTATTGTTGGGTTAGTGAGTTTTGGGTGTATGATAGCAGAAAAACCTGCGAGTCTGGAGTTCCCCCTGCTGGCTGTCTGTGGAATAACATTAGGATCAGTTGATCGTGGGGAAATGCATGTTAGTCGCCCGAAACATGGTCACTGTTTTCCTGTCTTTTGTCGTGCTTATGCTCACTGCGTCTCAGTGGATCGCTCCAAGGCCTTTCTACTGTAAGCAGAGGAGAGGACAGCCTTCCAGTAGAATAAATAAGAGTCACAGCTCCCAACATTTACTAACAAATGAACAGCTACTAAATCAAAGATCTGTCTCATAAACTACACATGTGCCTACATGTGATAACCAAAGGGGATTTTTGCATTACCCCAAGCGACCACATAATTTGTCCCTTTAATTGAAGTAATAATTCGGTGGTTTGGTGGGATTTCCTAAATTCCAGTGTGTTTCTGCTTGCCACAACAAAGTCAAAAGAGAGAATGAACTGGCACACAGACTAAGATATTAGGACCTGTTTAGTAGCAAAAAGAAGGCTGTCCATCATATCGCAAAGCCATTATGACAAGGGCTCCTCCTCCCCTGTAGGATAAATAATAATAATTATGATTTATTCTATATAGCACTTTTCATTACACACAGAATCTCAAAGTAGCTTTAAAAACTCAAATAAACTCAAGGTGATCTGGTACATACTTGGCCGATGGCTTCCAAAGCTTCAGATGATAATAATAAGATGGAGAGTGATGGAGTCTGTAGTTAGAGAGGAGTTGAGGCAGTAAGGCAGTTCACTTCAGATACTTAGCTTGCACTTGTATGTGCTAGAGAACTGTGCTACATACCAATTATTTTCAATATGTATAAATATAGAGATAGAAATATATGTATGACTCCTGCTCTTTTTGTTTTACCTTTTAATAAATCACTTAAATGGGGATCCCTCTTAATGGTTCATGAGTAATTTGGTATTGTTCGGCATGTTTAACGTTACCTGCCTAAGTACCTTAGATCGCAAGCCCATAATTAGTCAATAGGGCTGACTGGCTAGCTACTAGTACTGTTAACTAGCCAGATAGCAACAAAGCATTGTTAGCTAGCTAATGTAACCATGAAGAATTGACATCTATCTTACATATTATTCGTTTTAGGTCATTTTTGTCCTGTTTAGCTATCTGGCTAGCTAAATTGTTACGATTCACATATCTAGCTGATAATTGTGACGTCAAACGTTTGCTTTGTGTATATCTTGATTCGTCTATTGTTGCCATTGTCCTGGCTGGAAGGAGGTTCAGTGAATGGGGCTGTGAAGCGTGAGGTAATACAGTAGGGGGAGTGCGAGTGCTTCTTAAATGTATTGCTTTATGCATTCTCCTCACTCGCGTCCACACAAAAACGTACTCAAGAGAACGGAGTGGAGAATACAATCGGAGCATGAGTGTGGAGCATGGTAGTATGTTTGGAAAAACACCCCTAGAGTTTGAGAGCTACAAGCCCCCACTCACCCAGTAATTTTTGAACTGTCCCTAAATTATCCTATTAAAACACTACATGGGAAATACGTCATGAACTCACAACAATTGAAAGTGCAGAGTATAAAACAGTACTTAGCCTAATATATTATTAACAGCCACGATAGCGTCGTCTACTATTTGGTCTATTTTGAATCAATATTTCAACTCGCCACCACACTCTACCTTCCACTGGTGTTTCCCAACTGCAGTCCTCAGGTTGCCCCAGCAACACACATTCACATTTTAGAGCCAGACAAGCACGCTTGATTCAATTTGTTAACTAATCCTTCGATTAGTTAAATCAGTCCAGAGCTACAACAACGTGTGCTGATTGAACCAAACTAAATAGTTGGAGGATGCGGGCATCGATCCCGCTACCTCTCGCATGCTAAGCGAGCGCTCTACCATTTGAGCTAATCCCCCTGTGCAGCCAACAAGAAGTATGAAATCTCAATGACCACACTGCCAAATCCCTCGTCCATAAGTAAGGATACTTTTTAAAAAGTATGCTTGCTTCAGCTGTCTAAAAGTATTTTTCATGGTAGTTCAGTAAAGGTGGAAGTAGTGACTGCAGTAAGCCCAGTGGTGGAAATAGTTGTATTGTTGGGTTAGTGAGTTTTGGGTGTATGATAGCAGAAAAACCTGCGAGTCTGGAGTTCCCCCTGCTGGCTGTCTGTGGAATAACATTAGGATCAGTTGATCGTGGGGAAATGCATGTTAGTCGCCCGAAACATGGTCACTGTTTTCCTGTCTTTTGTCGTGCTTATGCTCACTGCGTCTCAGTGGATCGCTCCAAGGCCTTTCTACTGTAAGCAGAGGAGAGGACAGCCTTCCAGTAGAATAAATAAGAGTCACAGCTCCCAACATTTACTAACAAATGAACAGCTACTAAATCAAAGATCTGTCTCATAAACTACACATGTGCCTACATGTGATAACCAAAGGGGATTTTTGCATTACCCCAAGCGACCACATAATTTGTCCCTTTAATTGAAGTAATAATTCGGTGGTTTGGTGGGATTTCCTAAATTCCAGTGTGTTTCTGCTTGCCACAACAAAGTCAAAAGAGAGAATGAACTGGCACACAGACTAAGATATTAGGACCTGTTTAGTAGCAAACAGAAGGCTGTCCATCATATCGCAAAGCCATTATGACAAGGGCTCCTCCTCCCCTGTAGGATAAATAATAATAATTATGATTTATTCTATATAGCACTTTTCATTACACACAGAATCTCAAAGTAGCTTTAAAAACTCAAATAAACTCAAGGTGATCTGGTACATACTTGGCCGATGGCTTCCAAAGCTTCAGATGATAATAATAAGATGGAGAGTGATGGAGTCTGTAGTTAGAGAGGAGTTGAGGCAGTAAGGCAGTTCACTTCAGATACTTAGCTTGCACTTGTATGTGCTAGAGAACTGTGCTACATACCAATTATTTTCAATATGTATAAATATAGAGATAGAAATATATGTATGACTCCTGCTCTTTTTGTTTTACCTTTTAATAAATCACTTAAATGGGGATCCCTCTTAATGGTTCATGAGTAATTTGGTATTGTTCGGCATGTTTAACGTTACCTGCCTAAGTACCTTAGATCGCAAGCCCATAATTAGTCAATAGGGCTGACTGGCTAGCTACTAGTACTGTTAACTAGCCAGATAGCAACAAAGCATTGTTAGCTAGCTAATGTAACCATGAAGAATTGACATCTATCTTACATATTATTCGTTTTAGGTCATTTTTGTCCTGTTTAGCTATCTGGCTAGCTAAATTGTTACGATTCACATATCTAGCTGATAATTGTGACGTCAAACGTTTGCTTTGTGTATATCTTGATTCGTCTATTGTTGCCATTGTCCTGGCTGGAAGGAGGTTCAGTGAATGGGGCTGTGAAGCGTGAGGTAATACAGTAGGGGGAGTGCGAGTGCTTCTTAAATGTATTGCTTTATGCATTCTCCTCACTCGCGTCCACACAAAAACGTACTCAAGAGAACGGAGTGGAGAATACAATCGGAGCATGAGTGTGGAGCATGGTAGTATGTTTGGAAAAACACCCCTAGAGTTTGAGAGCTACAAGCCCCCACTCACCCAGTAATTTTTGAACTGTCCCTAAATTATCCTATTAAAACACTACATGGGAAATACGTCATGAACTCACAACAATTGAAAGTGCAGAGTATAAAACAGTACTTAGCCTAATATATTATGAACAGCCACGATAGCGTCGTCTACTGTTTGGTCTATTTTGAATCAATATTTCAACTCGCCACCACACTCTACGTATTTCCCACTG